>NC_058131.1:434871614-434890696 GCF_016433145.1 Gracilinanus agilis
TTTCTAAGCTCCCGAGGGCTCAGGTCTCCTTGTCCTCGTGGTCAAGCCTCCTGGTAGTCCCGGGTCTGCCCCTCTGCCCGCGGTTCCTTCAGCAGTCTCAGGGGCTGCTTCTACAGCCTCGCTCCTGTCTGCACCGGGTCCCCACTTGAGGTCCAATCCTGTGCTCGAGATCTTTGTCCGTGCCTAGGGCACTGCCTTCACCCTCGCAGACGCTTGGAAAGTCCGTGTGCTTGAGATCTTTGTCCACACCTAGGGCAATGCCTTCACCCATGCAGACACTTGGGAAAGTCTTTGCGCACCCCTTAGCCACTTGGGGTCCCACGTCTTGCAGCTCTCAGGTACAAGCCCTGGGGCTCCTTGTGATGTACAGGTTGCCCCAATCCCGCTTTCACTCTTGTGCATTGGCCTTGGTGCTGTGCATGGTTTGTGTGTGGGGTGGACGGGCTTCTTCCTCTCGAGTTTTAGTGAGAGCTGTTTCACCCCTTTATAGCGTGGAAATGCCCTGATTCTGCGTATCTTCAATGCTGCACCCTGTTGTGGGGTTCCTTCATTCGTCTGGATTTGTTTTTTTTTTAATTTTTAAACTTTAATATCTTTTTATATATATATCTTTCTATATTAATTTTTTTTATTTGTTACAGGGCTAGGTAATGGGGGTTAAGTGACTTGCCCAGAGTCACACAGCTGGGAAGTGTCTGAGGCTGATTTGAACCTAGGACCTCCTGTCTCTAGGCCTGGCTCTCAATCCACTGAACCATCTAGCTGCCCCCTGGATTCGTTTTTATGTCACCTTGAGGAGTCCTATATGCTTAGGTTAGGAGAGATCAAGCAGCCGCTCCTTACACTGCTGGCATCTTAACTGGAGGTCTCTCGATTTTTAGTATTTCTAATTTAGTTTTCATCTGAGGATTTTTAATTTGTTCATTTTCTAGTTTTTTAAGTTGCATGCCCCATTCATTAACCTCTGCCCTCCCTAATTTGTTAATATATGCACTCAGTGATATCAATTTTCCCCTTAGAACTGCTTTGGCTGCATCCCATAAGTTTGGGTAAGATGTCTCATCATTGTCATTGTCTTCAATGAAATTATTAATTGTTTCTGTGATTTGTTCTTTCACTAAATTATTTTGGAGAATCATATTATTTAATTTCCAATTAGTTTTTGGTTTGCCTCTCCATGTATTCTTACTAATAACTATTTTTATTGCATTATCATCTGAGAAGGTTACATTTATTATTTCTGCTTTTTGAAAATTTGTTTGCTATGTTTCTATGCCCTATCACATGGTATATCTTTGTGAATATTCCATGTGCTGCTGAAAAGAAGGCGTATTCCTTTTTGTCCCTACTTATTTTTCTCCATATATCTTATTAACCCTAATTTTTCTAATATTTTATATACCTCTCTTATCTCTTTCTCATTTATTTTTTGGTTTGATTTATCCAGAAGTGATAGGGGAAAGTTGACGTCCCCCACTAGTATGGTTTTGCTATCTATTTCATCCTTGAGCTCCACTAGCTTCTCCTTTAGAAATTTGGAAGCTATTCCATTTGGTGCTTACATATTGAGTATTGATATTTCTTCATTGTTTATACTGCCTTTTATTAGGATGTAGTAACCTTCCCTGTCTCTTTTAACCTTATCTATTTTTACTTTGGCTCTGTCAGAGATCATGATAGCCACCGCTGCCTTTTTTTTCTCATTTGAAGCCCAAAAGATTTTGCTCCATCCTCTCATTTTCATTCTATGTCTGTCTGTCTGTCTGTCTGTCTGTCTGTCTGTCTGTCTGTCTGATGTGTGTTTCTTGTAAACAACATATGGTTGGGTTTTGGTTTCTAATCCACTCTGCTATTTGCTTTCATTTTATGGGAGAGTTCATCCCATTCACATTCAGAGTTATAATTATCAACTCTGCATTCCCAGACATTTTGATCTCCTAGTCCTGTCCTTTCTTCTTTCACTGTTTCCTTCTATACCAGTGTTTTTTTTTAAATCGGTTCCTATAATCCCCTCCTTTGTTGTACTTCCCTTTCTCCCCCCTCCCTTCTTATTCCCCTCTTATTGTTCTTTAAAGCCACATGGTGCTCCTCCCACCTGAACCCTTCTCCCTCCCTACCAGTCCCTTTGTTACCCTTCTACTTCTCTACAGGGTGTGAATCAATTTTCTGCCCCTATGGATCTGATTGTTCTTCTCTAAGTTGATTTCAATGCACTTAAATATTGAATAGTTCCTCTCCCTAACCTCTTTACCCTTACAGTGTATTGTTATTTTTCCCTGTTGATCCCATGTGCTTCTTTATGGAATATAAATTTATTCCTTTTTGTTTGCTTTCCTTTTATTCTTATTGTTATCTTCTTTCCCCCCAGTTTTGTATATATTTATACATACATACATACATACATACATATACATATTTATATATCTCCTCACATTTCATCCTATACAGTTTGTCCCTGTTCCCTCTATGTAAACTTCTTCTATTTACCCTGTTGGCAATAATAATTTTTAATATTTGCCAATATCTTCTTTTCTTCTTGGGATATAAATTGATTGAACTTATTGTGTCCCTTAAAGAAAAGAATTTTTTTTTCTCCTCCCATCATTCTCTTACTTACCTTATGTTGATTCTCTTCAGTTCTGGGTTTGGACAGCAAACTCTCTATTTAAGTCTGGTTTTTTCTTGATGAATGTTTGCAAGTCTACAATTTTATTGAATGACCATACTTTCCCCTGCAATAATATAGTTAGTCTTGCTGGATAGTTGATTCTTGGTTGTAGACCCAGTTCTCTTGCTTTCCTGAATATTGTGTTCCATGCCTTCTGGTCCTTCAATGTAGATGCAGCCAGATCCTGTGTTATCCTAACTGTGGTTCCCTGGTATCTGAATGGCTTCTTTTTGGCAGCTTGTAATATTTTTTCCTTGGTCTGGTAGTTTTTGAATTTGGCTATAATATTCCTGGAAGTTGTCAGTTGTGGATTAAATGTAGGAGGTGATCTGTGGATACTGTCAATTTTCACTTTTCCCTCTTGTTCAAGAATTTCTGGGCAATTTTCTCTGATAATTTCTTGTAAAATGCTATCTAAACTTTTTCTTTTATCATGATCTTCTGGTAAACCAATAATTCTTAAGTTGTCTCTTCTAGCTCTGTTCTCCAGATCTTTGGTTGAATCAATGAGGTGTTTCATATTCTCCTCAAATTTTTCATTTTTTAAAATTTTGTTTAATATATTCTTGCTGTCTTGTGAAGTCATTTTCTTCTAGTTGTT
The DNA here is from genome assembly GCF_016433145.1 of Gracilinanus agilis. NCBI lineage: Eukaryota > Metazoa > Chordata > Mammalia > Didelphimorphia > Didelphidae > Gracilinanus > Gracilinanus agilis. The sequence continues at coordinate 434,874,884 of NC_058131.1, forward strand.
GAGTTCTGTTTTTTGAAGACTGAATTTCATCCCTTGCTTTTTGGTCATCCTTCTCTTTCTGGTCTGATTTTCTTTGTAGATCATCTTTTTCCTTCTTTGCTTCATTTTCAAGCTGGCCACTTCTGGCTTTTAAGACTTTATTTTCTTTTGTTAGCTCATTTATTTCCTTTTTCAAATTGTCTTCAGCCTCTCTTGATTGTTTTTTGAGTTCCTGAAGTTCTTGACTTAATTGAGTTTTAAATTCTTGAGTTAATTGAATTTTGAGATCTTCCAAAGCTTATGTCCAGTTTGCTGGAACTACTTCTTCTTCTTCTATTTCTGTTTCATTTGCTCCCTTTTCACTTCCTTGAAAGAAGCTGTCAATTGTCATTTCTTTTCTCTTTTTATGTTGCTTACTCATGTTTTTTCCCTTGCTTGTTCTGTTAGTTTAAGTAGATGTATTTAATGATCTTTGATGAAAGATCTTCCCCCCAGGGGCAAAGGTTTGTAGTTACTTTCTCTGCCCTTGGAAGACTTCTCAGTCTGTCCAATTGTTGGGATTAATCCTGTATTGATTGGATTAGTCTGCCCTGAGGCTAAAACCTCAAAACCTAGAGGGGAGAGAAAAACAAACACACAAACCCCCCCAAAAAGGTGGGGTGACAAGAAGGATGTTTTCTCTGAACTGAGCTCTCCAGCAGGGGTGTCCCCCTGCACTATCTGCTGTGTTTGATGTGATTTTCTTTCCTCTTGAAGCCCTGAGTTCTCTATCTCGGTATGAGGAAGCCAAGCTGTCTGCGCTCTGGGGTTTGGCTCTCTCTCTCTCATCTTCTGGGCATTTTTGCTGTGTTTCTCTGGTTTTCTCCTCCAGTCACCTCTTGGGTGCCTGTGTTTGACTCCCTGAGTCTTATGCCAGCAAGGCCCTCTCTCCTGACCAGTGCACCCACTGGCCCTGAGATTTCCCGGCTGCTGGAGATACCACACAGCACATGGGGGAGGCGTTCTGGGATCCTGGGATTCCCCTTCTATGCCCTCAGTCCCGATAGTTCAAGTATTAAAGCCTTTTTCTTGCCTTACCCCTTTAGTTGTGTTGCAGTAGGGTTCCCCCTGCTCTGTCCCATTATTAGATTTGATCCTCTTTCTTCTCGAAGCACATTGTTTTCTATCTTTGTGTGTAAGGGTGCGGAGGTTGTAAGATTCGCTCTGTCTACACCACCATCTTACATGAACTGAGACATTGTATCTTTAGCGTAGTGCTCATCAGTTATGAATTTTTGGTCATATTAGCAGCAATTCACATAACAACCATAAAATTCTGAGCAAGCGTTTTTCACATATATGCCATTTTTAAAGTCCTGTGTGCTCCTTGGCTAATTTTTGCAACCTATATCTTTATACAGATTAATATTTAATCAAACTATGAACTAATATCTGGAGGTTTCTCAAGCTATATTCCCAAAGTTCATGTGAGGTAACTTTTCAATTATATATTACTCAACTCATTTTATCATTCTGTACATGGAATGTTTGCATTAATATTCCATAGTTTCAAGTAAACTGTTCAGTTTGAACATTTACTTGGTTGAACATCTCCTTAAAACCTCTGAAGTATATAATTAAAGTGTACTCATCTTTAAGAATTATCACACAGTGGTTGTCAATTTTTTGAGGTCATACTCATTTTCTATTTTTCTATTTCAGTCCCTATCAATGTGAAACAATTAAAAGCACTTCTTTTTCCTTTGTGTAGGCAAGGAAGGTGTTAATAGCTTGTGAGCAATTCATCCCAAGGTTGCCTGTCTTAATTTAGTTTTTCATTAATTAACCTTGTCTCTTATCCACCTTTAACAAATAAAAGAATTATATTTAAAATTTTGCAGGTATCAAATGCTTTATACTAAATTACTCTCAATGGATTTAGTTTGAAATCCACAACTTCCAAATAACTTTGACTAAAGTCCTTTAGTTTGTTCATTAGGCTGACTGGGTTTCTTAAGGAATGAACTTTTATATCCCCTCCTCCTTCCTACTCAGATTTCCTTTCTTTTGCTTGGAAGCCTGTTGCTGGAGCGGGCACAGCCAGGGTCTGGAATGTAGGTGGAGGGAGTGAAACTGTATCTTAAAATCTTTCTGTCTTTCCTCCCTAACTCCTTGTCTTTGTTTAATCCTATGGCTAAGCAGAGAGGGATGAAGCAAAGACTCAACAGAAATCTATAAGACACTCTCTCACACATTCATACCCATTGAAGCTGTACCTGAGGTTTCCCCCAGAAATTACTGAAATATGTCTCTTTTCAGTTACCTGGCTATGGAATTTTGGTGTCTGGTCTGACCATCCGTCAGCCTCCCCTGGATCCAGTTTGAGAACAGACAGACAGACTCACCAGCATCTGGTTCCATACTGATTAGAATTTGGTCTGACATTTTCTTGTCATGAGAGCCAGGCATAGTCATCAGATAGACTCCACTAGTTTCCATGGCTTTCTGACCCACATCCTTGAGAGAGAATTGCATACACCCTCAGACAGCTTCTCAGCTCTGGGATAGAAATATCTCTCTGGGGCCTCCATCTGTTATGGAGAACAACCTAACGCATAGACTCCCACGAGTCCAAATTATAGAAATCATTACCTTTATTACTGTCCAGCGAGGTGGCCCCAAAGGGGAATCTCACCCACAAAGGGAGAGGTGCAGAACTTATAGAAGGACAGGAAAGAGCACCAAAGGAGAGTATTTGTAGTTTTGAACAAAGCATACATATGTGTCCATATTGGGATCCTCCAGAGCAAGCAAACAATCACAGAGGTAGACTGTTTTACACTTTTAGCAATTTCTCAGGATTCCAGGGTTTATCAGTGGGAGGAGGGCATATATATCCTGCCATAAATTTAATCCTAGGGTGGACTGTGTCTGAGTCCCTGGGGGAAGCTACAGATTTCCGAGGAAACTAGCAGGTACTGCCTGAAAATTTGGTTTTTGACTTCTTCCCTGCAGGCTTCCTGGACATGCCTGGGACTGTGGGTTTTTGTCTATTACAGATTGATCAATAAGTCACATGAAATTCAGTTGCAAAGAGAAGAAGTAAAAAATGGCGCTATAAGTAAGCAGAGACAACTAGGAGCAGACACCGAAAACAATAAATTGTTTTCTAGGAGCAGACACAGAAAATAAATAAATGAAATCATGAGGTCAATTCAATCTCTACCGAAGACCAGAAAGGAAAAAAATGTCGAGCTAACTTCCTAATCAGAAATAGTCCTGGGATCAACTGAGAAAATATCAGGAATAGAGAAAGAACCAATGAACATTCTCATGATATCGAGAATGGATGAGTTGGAGTGATGGAGGATAGACACTGAGTCCTAGCAATGACACTTGGGTTCTCAGTGTCAACAGCCTTCCCCAGAGCTTTAGAACAATCACTGGGGTTTCATGCTTCTGCATATCAGGGAGGGGAATCATCACAGTGGGAGGCAGCTGCTCTTCTTCCCATTAAATGCAGGAAGACATGCAAATTGGGCTCCTCCCTCTAGGTATGAACCCAGCACAAAACCTGTGTCTGCAGCTCTGGGAAAGGAGCTTCTTCTCATGTGGTCTTTCCCTCCTAAGGACTGACACTGCACAGCCTAAAACATGGGATTTGGACTAAAAGGGATTTTCATTTTGACTATTTTGCAAGGTATTTTTAATTTTTGTTACTTTGTGTTTGAAGGAGGAAAATAAGACTTGGAAGTGATAGATCTGAGTAACTCTTGTCTCTAATGACTCTTTGTTTGCAGGTGTCCATTGTGATATTCAGCTGGTGGAGTCTGGGGGGGATGTGAGACCACCTGGAGGATCATTGAAACTCTCCTGCAAAGCTTCTGGATTTGACTTCAGCAGCTATTTCATGAATTGGGTTCGCCAGGCTCCAGGGAAGGGGCTGGAGTGGGTCGCATACATTAGTAGTAGTGGAGGTAGCACAAGCTATGCAGACTCTGTGAAAGGGCGATTCACCATCTCCAGGGACAATGGCAACAGCCTGCTGCACCTGCAGATGAATTCCCTGAAAGCTGAGGACACAGCCATGTATTACTGTGCAAGAGGCACAGTGAGGGAGATGAGTGAGAGAGCAGACATAAACCTCCTCCTTCAGAGAGTTCTTGTGGAGAATGACAGAGAGGGAACTCCAGAACACTGAGCACAAGGAGCCCAGTTACAGTAACAGGTGAAGAGTGAGGCTGACAAGTTTGTTTTCAAGGTCTGACTTTCCCCCAAATCCCAGTGAACATTTTTTCTCTATCTTAATAACTTTTTCTCTCTGCTGCTCTTTCCAATGTCCATTTTAAAATTTTATTTATTTGTGTTTTTAAACCCTTACCTTCTGGCTTAGAATCAATATTGGTTCTAAGGCAGAATAGTGGTAAGGGCAAGGCAATGGGGATTAAGTGACTTGCCCAGGGTCACACAGCTAGGAAGTGTCTGAGGCTACATTTGAACCCAGGACCTCCCATCTCTAGGCCTAACACTCAATCCACTGAGCCACCCAGCTGTACCCTCTTTTCTATTTCTGATACCCACAGGCTCAGAGAGGAGATGTATTCTTTTAATCATTTACATATTTTGCATGTGGGGACTCTAATTTCTCTGAAGTTGTCAAATATGAGGCACAGAAACAGTTACATGACAAATCAGGAATTATTGAACATTTACTACATGTATCCTGTAGTGTTTTCATATTCACTGAGCATAAGGAAATATGTTTGTGTAGGAAAGCCAGCTAGTGTCCTGAGTCAGTGTGGGGAAATCCTTTAAAAGCCTAGTTTTTAACCTTTACCTCTCAGGTAGCTACCTAAGAAGGGAAGGACGTGCTCCTCAGCCTCTTCTCATTTGAATCATGGACCAAACACTTATGAAGGAGCCGAGGCAGCACTGATCCCCATTTCTCAGAGTTTTGGTGATCCTATCAAAACACCTTTGACCTTATTCAGAAGATGCTTGTTCTGGTTTAGAAAAGCAGGATACAACTAGATTTATAGATTCTCCCAATTATTCTCTGTTTATGGAAGTTGAACAAATTCCTTTTAACTTTCAGTTTCTGAGTTAGCTTCATTTAATTAGGGTTAAAGCTGGATCATGGATTTAATACCTACCTGCACTGATTGTATTTCTAGTCCTCCTGTGTGTGTGTTTGTATATATATATACAAACACACACACATAAAATCCAACCCTCTAAATGAAGGGAATATAGCCTTCTTCTCACGTAGACTTCTCATAATATCCAAATTATATTCCTTGTGTTCCTATTAAAGAGGATGCCTTGTTTGCCTTGTTCCGAGGGGGGCCTGTGGAGGGTCTGGGGGCTGGATGTTTGGGCCTGTTTGGTGCCTACTTGAGGCTCGTGCCAAGTTGAAGCCTTGTTCCTGCTGGGCGTCCTGCCTGCCTGGAGGCTTGGGTCCCCTTGAGACCTTACTGCTGCCCTTTGCTAGGGGTGGGGCCTCAAGACTCACTTTTCTGGCTTCAGTTTTACTGGACCCTCCCTGTCATGGTGGCCTGGACTTCCTCCTTCCCTGGCTGGGATGAAGCCTGCCTTTGCTCAGTCAAACTGTTCCCACTGTGCTTCCCTCCAACCCACTGTGGGACCAATGTTTCCTGGAGCTCTCTGGGCTGCTCTGATTAGCAGGACTCTTAACTGCTTTTAAATTCATAGCTGCAGGGAACCAAAGACAACATTTCAGGCAATCTGAGAACATCACCTCAAGCTGGGAGTTGAAAATAAAGCAGAATCAAACTGTGCTACTGAAAAGCTAATATACAAAGATATTTGTGGGCAAACAAAAAGTAAAGGAGATGTCTTTACTTTTGCAATTTGGAATGAAGGTTTTGTGGAAAGTGGTCTTTCTGCTGGTATTGATGGATTTTATTTCCATGCTTTCAAAATTCCCTAGTGAAGCTATGCTGTAACAGTCATTGTCATTCCTGTGTGCAGACAACCTTGTTCTTCTGTTAGAATGTGGACAGAATAATGGAAAAAGGCTAGAGTGCGGTAAAACCCATGTAAAGTTTAGATTACTAATGTTAATTAACTTAATGATCCTTGTGTGGACTGGAATTCTGGGGAGGCTCGTACCTACAGAAATAACTCTAATGAACAGACAGGAGACTTGATAATATGGTGGCAGAGAAAAGCTGCTTTATTTGTAGAAAACAGTGGACAGTAGGGAAGGAGGGGGTAGGGGAAGGGATTCTGCCCACACAAGAGGCTTGCTTAGGGCAAAAAATGTCCTCTTTTCTCCTAGGTATAAGCATAGACTTTTATAATAATCCTGATGCAAAATTCTCCTCTTTCCTTCTGTCAGATCCTGCACAAGGGGTGTGGGGTGTGTGTGTGTGTGTGTGATGTTTGCTGTCCTGAGTGCGTGATTTTCCACATACCCATAAACACACACATGATCAAGAAAAACCCATAAATATCACAGGATTCCCAGACTAGGACAAAGAAGTACTTTTGCAACTCACTGTATTCTTTTTCCTCTTTACCTTAGTTTATAGTTTGGCTTTCTTCCCAAGGTACAGATAAACTCTTCTGAAGGCTTTTGAAAACAGATCAGAAAAGCTAAAATTTTTATGAGGGGGCAATTTTAGTCTAAAAAATAGTAATATTAAGGGATCTTGAAAATTGGGGTTAAAGGCCAAATGCTACTCTGGGAATTACACACTGAATCTCATCCCACAAAATCCTCTTCATGCCTTCACTCTTTTTTCTTTGTGTGTGTGTGTTCACTCTTTATTGTATGAATTGATCTTCAGTGTAGGGACCAGCTATATCTTTATTGATGATCTTTCTATAAGTGAAAACAGAGGTTGTAAAAATGTTCAGTTTCATGAAAGAATGATTTACAGATTCTGACAGAAGAGGAAGCAGGTATTGTCAAGAGTTGTCACAATGGGAATCCGAAGGCAACAAAGCATATTTTCATGGTCATTTGCTCACCTTTTATGGTAGTATTCATGGTGAGCAAAAACAAACAGACCACTATGAAGGTAATTTTTACTAGTTCATTACATGTTGCTTCCTAACTACTCTGCATGTTTATACCTAATTATTTACACCTTATATCCCCCATTACAATATGAGCTCCTTGAGGACAGGAGCTGTTTTTTAACTTTTTCTCTTACTACCTAATACAAAGTAATAATTCAATAAATGCTTTTAATTTTAAGTGTCATATTCCTCTCACTTAATAAATTATCCTCTTGCTTTTAGGAGATGTATCTCTGGATGTCTCATATCTCTGCTCTGTGAACTCAGGATAACCTTGACTTATCTGTGCAGTGGCTTAAGGAGTCATCAAGGTTCATAATTTTAAAGTCCTTTAGAAATATCCTTAGGAATCTGTTAGAGCAAACACTTCTCTTTAAATATATTTTCTTTAGGCATTTCCTAATGAATCACTGAGCCCCTGATAATGTTCAAGATATCTCTTTGCTTCTCAATGGACTAGGACTTTTTTTTAAAACTTTCCCTTTGCTATTTACTTAGTATCAAGCTACTTTCCAATCTTCCCAAACTAATATCTGAGTTGTAGAATTTAAAATGGACCTCATGGGTGTTACTCCTACTTGTTGGGATGAGACATTTAAAATGGATATAATGCTGAAAAAATATACCTTATTCTAAAGCGACAAGTCAGGTAAAATATAAAGGAGAGGTAGAATGTTTATTTCAAAGCCTAGCATAGGGTCAGAAATTACTACATGCTTTTCTATTCCTTTCCATTAAATGTAAGGAAATAGACTATTGTATGAAAATTCAGGAGGCAAAAAGGGAGGAATGTTGAAGAGCATTTGGGAAAAAATTGAAATGAAGGTAAGACAGACTCAATAATTTCATTCAAGATTATCCAAAACTACCTATTAAAAAAGAAGAAATGCATGAGGATTCCAACAGATTTCCACTTTTTAAAATTAAAATCTTTTTAATATGTGAGCAATTGTTTTTCTCTTCTTTCCCACTTCTTTGAAAAAAAAAACACTAAGCTATTATTAAGTACACAATCTTATTATTAAATGTGAATAGACAAAACAAACTCATATTGTCCCTATCCAAAAATATATGTCTCAACAGGAGTATTTTATGATAGAGAACTTCAGTAATTTGTGTATTGGAGAACTGGAATAGGTCCATGGGAATCTAATAACTCTTTTCTATATACCCTTCTAACTGTTGTCTGTACCTGAAAAGACAGACAGTTTATGTACTTTCCCTTGGGGCAGCTAGATGATGCAGTGAATTGAATATTAAAGGTCCCAAGTTCAAATCCAGCTTCAGATCTTTCCTAGTTTTGTGATCTTAGCTAAAGCACTTAACCCTGTTCATCTCTGTTTCCTCATTTATAAGAGAGGGCTGGAGAAGGATATAGCATTCACTTAAGTATCTTTGCAAAGAAAAACCCAAATGGGTTCACAAAGAGTTAGATGATTGAAAATGAGTGAATGGCACTTTCTTCCTAGAAAGAAAAATAATTATTACCTTGCAGGAGGAAAAAAAAGATCAGTCTCCTTAGGAGAGGACAGAATTCTGACATTGCTGAGATCTAGAGGAGTTCCTGGGGAACAATATCACTGATACCCCTATTGTTGCTACTAGTGCCATACAATGATCAGAGGTTGCACCATGAGTATTTATAGAGTTTAATTTCCTTTGTATTTTGTTCAAGTAGGATTATTTTGTGTATAAATTCATACAAGTTTCTGAAGCTTTCCTTAAAATCTATGATTTAGCTGATAGTTCTAATTATTTATTCTTAAATCTAGATATTTGACTGGTTATGAGTAAAAGGATTTCTGGCTCTGTTTTAAGATAACCTTTAGCTAGAAACTTTTCTGTTTTTGTTGATCAATTGGATCAATCAGATCAAATATGTTATCTTTATATATAAATCACTATGTTACTTCCCATGAAAGTTTCCATCTCTTGTTTTTAAATTATTTTTCAATTGTCCTTTAGTGAATACAATTTTATTATTATAAATATGGAAAGTTCAGTTAGTTTAAGTTTTAATGCCAAAGCAGAAAAATATAAATACCATGTTTTTGCTTATCAATTTCAAAAATTGTCAGAGATCTTTTCTAAAATTATATTCAGGTGCTTAACTTAGATCTTTTTTTTTCTGGTTAGATTTCAAAGGGGGAAAATTGAGAACCATCTCTATTAGAATTATACTCTCTCTTTATCCCTATATTTTGTTGAACTTTTCCTTCAATAACAAATATTATGGGTTTTTGTGAATATATATATATATATATAATATGCATGATTATTCACATATATGTATGTGCATATATTTGTGTTAAGAATTTATATCAGTCCATTGACTCTGCTGCCTTCAGCATAATATAGTTTCTGCATTTATTTTCTTTAATCAAGTTTATTTTTTCCTCCAGATTCATTTGAGATCATGCAGTTTCTCCTTCCTATAACCTCACTTAAGGTATAATAGATTTGACTCCATCCCCCTAGAATATTATTTTTTCTATGCTTTGTTCTTTTACCATCACTTTTTTTGAACAGAATTAGTCTCTAATTAAATTTTTAAACAAATATTTCCTTAATGTCAATATATATATATATGTATATATATATTTAATTATCAAAATATTTCCCTTCATACCTAGCTTTCTTCCTCTCTCAGTGAGCCATCACATATAATAATATTTTAAAACATTTTATTTTTCCCCAATCATATATAAAAAATATTTTTAAATAATTTTAAAAAATTTGACTTGCAAATTCTATCCATCTATCCCCATTTACTCTCCCTCCTTGATACAGTAAGCAATCTAATACAGATTTTACTCATTCAATCATGTCAAACATTTTTCCAAGGTACAATTTGTGTAGGAGATCTCAAAAAAAGTTAAACAAAGCATGTTTTGATCTGGATTCAGACTCCATCAGTTCTTTCTCTGGAATGTTGTATTTGGGAAGCTGTAAGATGACAGAGGTCTGTAGGATCAAATCTCTCTGATCCTTTGGTCTATGGAGAGGACACGCCCCCCCACCCACACACAAACAGGCTTGACTGAAGGGAGGGGCAAGATCTTGCTGAGAGCTCCTTCACTTCCCCCCTCCCACCAGGCAGTTAGAAAATCGGTTACAATATGGAAGTTGATCTGTTATCTTCTGGGTTCAGTCAGTAGACTAGGAAAGACTAAACTCCTAAAGATGATAACTTTTTCTAAACTATTTCCACACAGGATTGAATAGGAGAGAATAGGAGAAGCTTGATGTCTTTGAAGCTCACAGGCACAGAGGATAGATTTTACTTCTGAGCTACAAAGCAGGAGGAACTCAGTTTGAGGAGGTTGTGAGTATTTGCCAAATACGTAACTAGGCCCTGCTCCCAAATGAAAACAGGTTTAATAACAAGGTGGGAATGGGAAGGAAAGGAGAAGGAATAAGCATTGATAAGGTCTGTTATGTCCAAGCAGCCTTTCCCCCCAAAGGGGAAAGGTAACCTGAATAGCTAATCTGCTCTCTATCCCTATAAATATTCTTCCTCTATATCTAAATAACTAAAGAGAGGTAAACTGTGATGTAGTTTGAATGTCAAATCAAGGTAAAGCAGATTGGCAGCTAGGAACTAAAATGGCTTTGCTCAAATTCAAGCCTCAAGCCCCAAGAGCAACCCAGGACCCAAGACCCAGAAAGCAACTACCTTAATTGCCATAAGTGCCCCCTCTCTCAGAGTTTTCGGGGACCCTCTGGAATTCTGAGCTGTAGCTTGAAGCCCCCCCACCTTTGCAGCTGGAATCCCTCTCTGCAATATGAATCTCACAGGAAGCAGATGGCATTTTTCATCATGTGTCTCTTGGATTGGCTTAGATCAATGTATTGGTGAGGATAGCTACGTCATTCATACTTGTTCATCAAACAATATTACTGCTGTTGTGTACAATGTTCTTTTGGCTCTGCTTACTTCACTTTGCATCAATTCATCAAGTCTTCCAGATTTTTCTGAAATCATCTTGTTCATCATTTCTGGGAATTCACTGATGGCTTTTTCAATTTATTTTTCTGAGATTGGACTCTATAAATATTTGATTTCCTCTTTTGTTAATCTGGACAATTTATATTTTTGAAATATACCTATATTTCCTGCAGATTATCAGATTTACTGTAATATAATTGAGAAAAATAGCTCCTAATGATTGCTTTAATTTCCTCTTCACTTGAAGTGAATTTACCTTTTTCATTTCTAATACTTATATTTTAATTTTCTTCTTTCATTATTAAAATCAAATTAAACATTACTGTATCTTGTTTTTTTTCATGAAATAAACTCCTAGCCTTATTTATTAGTTCAATAGTCCATTTAATTTCAATTTTATTAATTTCTTCTATGATTTTTAGGATTTTCAATTTAGCCTTTGATTGTGGATTTTAAAATTTTGTTCTTTATCTGGTTTTTTAGTTGCATGCCCAATTCATTGATCTGCTTTTCCTCTATTTTTTTGCTAAAAGCATTTGCAGATGTAAATTTCCCGAGTGCTGATTTGGCTGTATCCTGTAAATTTTGAAAAGTTGTATTTTCATTATCATTTTCTTTGATTGTTTCAATTATTTGTTTGATGATCTGTGTTTTGGGTCATTTAAGGTCAGGATCTGTGGTCTGAATATGACCATCTATAACTGAAAAAATAGAGGCTCCCAACCTTCCTCCTAGAAAGAGAGGAGAAGTATTATCTTGCTGGAGGCAAAAATCATCAATGGGATTAGGAGAGGACAGGGTCCCCACAATGCTGAGATTTGTAGGACCTCCTAGAAAATAAATGTTACTACGGCTTCTATTGCTACTACTGGTTTCAGAGTCTGGGGTTGAATAATAAGGAACGAACACAGCTGTCAAAAGAGTTTAATTTCCTTTTCTATTTGGCTTCAGTAGGGTAATTTATTTACAAGTAAAACCATGCAATTAGCTGAAACTTTATTTATAATATATGCTAATGAATCTGATTCTGAATTATCTAAAATAACTGAGAGAGGTAAACTGAGTCCCATTGTTACAATAACAATAGCACTTATTTTCTGAAAGCATGTAGCTGGAACTAAGAAACCCTAGACTGAATTGCTCAAAGACAGGGTGTAACAGCACCATAATTGCAGTGTTTTTGAGGAAAGTGGGATTTGGGAGGTTTAAAGGAAGAGTAAGTCAGTGCCTAGACACAGACATTGCCTAACTCAAATCATATCAGCTCTGTGATTTGAGATATGCTTCATTCTTTTGGAGTCACTGAGACACTTTCTCAAAGTTTTGGCATTGTGTCAGAGATATCACTTCCCATCCCATTCTTTGGTTATTGGATTCCCTTCCTCCTGTATCTGGCATCTGAAACACAAAGTAAGAACTAACTTCTTTCTACATGTATAATTTAGCTGCTACTTCCATTTTTTATAACTTCCTTTTTTATAAATTGGTTGATTAACTGGTTAGGAATAAAAAGATGTCTTATTCTCTTTTAAGATAAACATTTGCTAGAAACTTCTATGTTTGTTGATAAATTACATTAATTAGCTCAAATGATCTGATTGTGCTATCTTTCAAATGTGAATTATTTCACCTGTCTTTGGAACTTCTCATATCATCTTTTTGTCATTTATGTCATTCTAAATATGTAACCATTTGTTAAAACGAAATTTTAGTTCAGACCCATCCCTGGTCAATTAGAGTAAACTCAGGAAAAAGTTTATTAGAACATTAAAGGCAGGAAGCAGTTGAAGTGTGGCTGGAATGGAATTCAAATTGCAGCTTGCTTTTATAGATAGGAGTAAACCAATTTGTATCTGAGGGTAAGACAAATCCTGTCTGGTATATATTTTCTTTTTCATTTCTTTTTAAATTTATTTGTTACTTTAAAATACCAAGATAACATATACATTTAATCACCTGAACAGAAATAATACTCTTCAGGGCAGAAATGCTGTGCTCAGTTCTGAACTTGAGTCTAAAGCAATATCTAGACCCTGAGATCCTATCTGGATAGATTGAGTTCCAAGCCAACACACTCCTTGAGGTTCTAAGCAAACTTGCAGTGAGGTCTGTGTAGGGGTGAAAGTGAAGGGAGGAAGGTAGGAGGATTGGAGAAAGGAGAGAGGAAGGTAGAGGAAGGGAAAGGAAGGTAGGGGTCCCCAGCCTTGGTAGGGGGAAATTGATCAGAGCCCTTCAGGTCCTCCAATAAATAATCAGAGAGCAACTTTAGGGTTTTGAATAGCTAGGCTTTATTTAGATTAGGAAAGGGAAGGTCTAGGGAAACATAGGAGGTAGGAAGAAGGGGAAAAAGGCACCAAGAGAGAGATCAGGGTCTCAGGGTAGAGAGAGCTCCAGGGTATAGAGCAAGGAGCTTCCAGCATGGAGAGTGCTACTTCCAGGGTTGAGAGGGTCAGCCAGCTTCCAGGGTCTAGAGTGAAAAGGGACCAAACTTTCCCTTTTATACTTTCCCTGACACCTCCCACAAAGGAAGTGGGAGTTGTCAGGGGAAGTTGTAACAGAGAGAGTCCTGGGAGTTGTAGTCTTCCAGGGCTTATAACAATTTCAAATGACACAGGTCACTATCCAGGCCTGAAAGTGTTTGAACTTCTGATTGTAGATCTTCTGAAGTAGCTTTATCTTTTGCTTGGTGATGTTCTGATATAGACTGTGTTTCTGAATGATGGAAACTCAAGGCTAATTGATCTCCTTGGTGTTGATACAACATTATTTGGTCTTCTGACTCTTGTTCTAAACTGGGTTGATTCAAAGAATGCTGTGTAGGGATGGATTGATTTACTGGCTGTTTTTCTGGGACTGATTGATCTGTAGGCTGTTGTACTGTCATTGAATGGTCTTTCTGCAGCTGTGTTGTTCCTGGGTCTTGATGTTGAGGCATATCTTTAGCTGACTTGGCATGTGTGACATGAAACTTTAGCCCCTGGAGTTTTGGTTTTGACACCTTATGACCTCATTTGCCTAGTTCTTTGAGTAAATGCACACTGTTCCTTTGACAAATGGAAGCCGATGGTGACACCATCAGGATGTCATCCACATAATACACCATCTTGCTGTCTTTGAAGGTGATCAACTCAGGGTCTCTCTGCAAGATTTGGCAGATGATGGATGCTGAATCTACATACCCTTGTGGAATTTGTGTCCACAAAACAGATTTCCCTTGCCATGAGAAGGTGAATTGCTGTTGGCTGTCCCTGTGAAGGGGAACAGAAAAATAGGTGGAGCACAGGTCTATGACAGTAAACCATTCAGCTGTGTTTGGAATAGCTGTTATAATTGGAGATGAACTAGGAACCACTGCATAGGTCTTTTTAATGTGGTTGTTAACAGCTCTCAGATCATGTACCAATCATCATTGAGTCTGCCCATCAGGAGTCAACTTTGCTTTCTTCACAGGCATGATAGGGCTGTTATACTGTGAGAATCCATATTTTAAGATTCCTTGGTCTAAAAGACTCTCTATGATGGGTCTCACATCTTTGATAGCATACTTAGTCAATTTGAATTGAGGAATTTGTGGTGGTATTCCCTCCTTGACCTCTATTCTCACAGGTTATGCAGACAGAATTCTGCCAAATTTCGTTGGAATTTTTAATCAGGAATGTCTTGAGGAAGCTGATATTCAATGTTGGCATGCTGGTAAATTGGTATTTCAGGGATCTCTTGAGGGGTAGACATGTCCATCTTTTTGGCATTGGATGGTAGCTGCTAATTTACATAAGAGATCTCTCCCAATGAGATTGGAAAGACATGATGAAATCAACAAGAAAGTGTGATTGACTGTGAGAGGGCCCAGTTTCACCATTTTGGCTCTAAATTTTGGGACTTGTTGTGCTAGCCCTGAAGCACCCCTTATTCTCAAACTTCCCTGATATTTTCATCCTTCTGGAGCATTCTTGAGAATAGAAAAAGTAGCCCCAGTGTCAATGAAAACATCATAGACCATCCCCCCAATATTCCTACTAATCAGTTGTTCCTTTTGGCTATTAGACTTAATAGGGACTAGACATAGTACAGATTTCTGAATAGATTGTGTGCATTGATTTTGGATCCAGTCTTGCATATGGTTTTTTTTAACATTTATTAATATTCATTTTTAACATGGTTACATGATTCATGCTCCACCTTTCCCCTTCAACCCCCCCCACCCCCCCGCACACCCCACAACCATGGCCGATGCGCATTTCCACTAGTTTTGTCATGTGTCCTTGATCAAGACCAAATTGTTGGTAGTTGCATTGGTGTGGTAGTTTCGAGTCCACACCCTCAATCATGTCCACCCCAACCCATGCATTCAAGCAGTTGTTTTTCTTATATGTTTCCTCTCGTGCAGTCCTTCCTCTGAATGTGGGTAGCTTTCTTTACCATAAATCCCTCAGAATTGTCCTGGGTCATTGTATTGCTGCTGGTACAGAGGTCCATTACATTCAATTTTACCACAGTATATCAGTCTCTGTGTATAGAGTTCTTCTGGCTCTGCTCCTTTCGCTCTGCATCAGTTCCCGGAGGTCTCTCCTGTTCGCCTGGAACTCCTCCAGTTTATTATTCCTTTTAGCACAATAGTATTCCATCACCCACTTATACCACAGTTTGTTCAGCCATTCCCCAATTGAAGGACATACCCTCCTTTTCCAATTTGTTGCCACCACAAAAAGCACAGCTATGAATATTTTCATGCAAGTCTGTTTATCTATGATCTCTTTGGGGTACAAACCCAGCAATGGTATGGCTGGATCAAAGGGAAGGCATTCTTTTATAGCCCTTTGAGCATGATTCCAAATTGCCAGCCAGAATGGTTGGATCAG
>NC_058131.1:434895693-434927291 GCF_016433145.1 Gracilinanus agilis
ATGTTTCCTTCTATTTTTTCAGTCTTTTGGCTTTGTTTAATTTGTTCTTGTTGTCTTGAGAGATCATTAGTTTCTACTTGCTCAATTCTAGCCTTTAGGGATTGATTTTCGGCTATAATCTTTCGGTTTTCGGCCATAATCTTCTGGTTTTTGGCCCTAATCTTCTGGTTTTCGGCCATAATCTTCTGGTATTCCTTTTCAATCTGGTCATTTCTGGTGTTCAATTTCTGAGCCTCACTTTCCAATTGCATGATTCTACCTTTTAAACAGTTATTTTCTTGCAAGATCTCTTCCATTTTCCTCAAAATCTCAGTTTTGAACTCTTCCATAGCTTGTGAGGAGTTTTCCTTATTTGTGGAGGGTCCGGATGGTATTTTTTTCTCCTCCTCTGTTTGCTCGGCTGTCTGGATTTTCTCTATGTAAAAGCTGTCGAGTGTTAAAGACTTCTTTTTCTTGTTGTTATTCTTTCTCTTCTGAACTTCCTGAGACTGAGTAGCCATTGTTACCCCAGCAGCTTCTCAGATTTATCCTCACGCTCAGTGTCTGTCCGCAATCTATTGGCTCCTGAGGTCTGAGTTCTGGTTTTTTCCAAGGTCAAGCCCCCTGGTGGACCCCCTTGCTTGATCCTCTGCCAGAGGTTCCTTTACAAGTCTCAGTGTGCTGCTTGCACAGTCGTATACCCGTCTGCACTGGTTCCCTACTTAGGCTTTAGTTCCTGGCTGTGTCTGCCTCCACCCATGCCTCCTCAGTGCCTGAGCTCTGCTCAGCCTGCGCTCTGCGCCCTGCGTCCTGCTCCCGTGCTCAGATTTCGCCTGCGTTTTTTGGCTTAATGGGGTCCTAAATCTTGCTGCTCTCAGGAACAGGCCCCGGAGCTGCCAATGACTCGATGGGTGCCCCAAACTTGCTCTATTTCTTTTTAGCTGGCTTCGGAGCTATAGGTGTTGTGTGTGGAGGGGGTGGGGGTGGGGTGGTTGCTCAGCCCGCGATTTCGTGAGGGCTGTTTCACCCCTTTATAGCATGGAAATGCCTCGATTCCACATACCTTCCACACTGTGCCCTGTTGTGGGGGTTCCTCCGTTCGTCTGGACTTGTTTTTATGTCCCCTTGAGTAGTTTTGTGTGTTTCGGTCAGGAGAGGTTAAGAGCTGCTTCTTACTCTGCCGCCATCTTAACCCGGAACCCTTGCATATGATTTTGAATAAGCACTCTGTCATGTTTTGTGTCAGCATTTTCAGTCAAAGCAGAGTTCTTTGCAGCATCTCTGGAGGTTCTGCCTCTGTCAGAGCTCAAATAGAATGTTGAACTAGAGAGCTGACAGCTTGTCTGACCCAGAGAAGGTCTGTGAGTAACCATTGGTTGTGGAGCTGGCTTCAGCAGAGCTCACAGTATCTTCAGGCTGAAGCTGGCTGAGGGCTGAAAAGGTGGAGTTTTCACTAAAGTTTTCTTCTACTCTGATGTTCTGAGCTTGACAATCTTCAAGACTAGGAGCTTCCCCTTCAGTTGTGTCAGGTTTCAAAGTATGGGCATTAATCTACTCCCTTCAGCACTTCAGGCTTATTTTCTCCTAACTCAAAGATTGTTTGGAGTTCACTCTCCAGCTCTGCAGTCTGTGTCTGATGTTGGATCTTTGTTAACTTTATTCCCTGAGCAGTTCTCTTTGGTGTTATCACTGAACTCTTCAGCTACTTGAGATGACAGATCATGAGTCTTTCAGGTATGAATTTGTTGGCCTGGGGATTGAGAAATAGAGTTGAAGGATCCCCTGTGTTACTTCTATCACTTACAGTATCCTGCTCTACAGAAAACAAGTCTCTTTCAAGATTCCTTGTGGCAGTCTCTACCTACATCAGGATTCTTTATGTCTAAAGCAAGAGAATGGTGTATCACTTTAGGACACTACTCCTCTAGGGTTACAGATGATATTCCTTTTTGAATACATTGTAAATCCCTAATGTTTTTTTCTTTATCCAAGCTATCTAATTGGTTTGAACTTGGAATAAAAGCAGGAGTCTGAGATGTTGATGACTCCAAACAGGATTGCAATGTTTCTGCAGGCAAGCCACTGCAAATTCCTGTGTAGGCCTTTTGCTTCACATCCACTTCTATTGATGTGGAATGTGTAAGCTGACCCCCTTTTTAGTCATTCTCTTCTGTCCCATAAATCTCTTTGTGCATTTGCATTATGTCTACCCATTCTTTTGTTCTTCAACAGAAATGTCATTGTCTTCTGTGCAGCTTGCAAAAGACATATACTCTCCCTTGCCCAGTCTATCAGAAACATCCATCATGCTTATATACATGTGAGAAATTTCGTTGACGGCATTGTCAGTCAAAATCAGGGCCTGGCTTCATAAATGTTTTGGAATGGCACCTTCCTTCAAATACCTTTTCTTCTGATCTAGTGATGGTGACTGACTAAATTTTTTGCATGAATGATCACAGCACTGATCACTAGGCTTAGTACTCTCTACTCTGCCAGATTTGTTAGACCATCTAGAATTGTAGAAGGTCTTTCTAGCACTGCCGTCTCTTCAGACAGAGATGGTGTTATTGCCCTTCGCAAAGTTAATTTGTTGTTTGTAATGGCACGTGTGAACTAAATGCCCAAATGACCCACAAAGAAAACATCTTTTGGAGGAATTCTTGCTTCTAGAAATGTTAGGCTATCTAGACTGACTATGCCCACTACTGGCCTGGAGAGTGAAGCTTTTAATCTCCTTGATCTCTTTGTCTTTTTTGGCCTGTTTCAGTTGTTTTTTAAGGTCTGCAATAACTGTATCTTTATCTCAGTCTGACCTTCTAGCAACTTTTAGGTCTTTGGCCCTAGATTCATGGATTGAAGAGTCATGTTGACGTATATCCTCAAAGGATAGAGTTTACCATTGAGGGCAGCTATGCCTAAAATATTGCTGGATTGGTAGAAGAGCATCTTTGACAAACTGTCTCCAGATATGATCCACATTCTTTGGTGACTGGATGTCTCTTAAGCCCAGGACTGTCTCTGTCAATTCGATTCAATTATCAAGAAAATTGCTGGGGTGTTTGTCTTCCCCCTGCTTTAATCTTTCAAATTTAGACCATGAATTTGGTCTTTTGGCATGGAGACACATAGCCTCCAAGAGATTAATCCGCCATTGCAATAGATATCTCATGTTTGCATGAGATATCAACTCCAGGTCCTGGTGCATGGTTGGCCATGCAGTAATTTGGGTTGGTCCTGGTTTCATTAAGGAATTTTTCCTTTTCAGATGGAGAAAAGAACTCCCCCAGTAAAAATTCGACATCAGCAAAACTAGAGTTGAAGATGGTGAAAGCTCTCTTCATTTCTTTCATGCTCTTATATGGACTTAGGTAGAATTTGGGAAAGCAGAGCCTGAGGACTTCAAGATCATTAGGAGTGAAAGCTTTATATGATTTTACATGTAAAATCCTTCCTTCCCGCTATAAAATAGTTCCTTCAAAAATTGGGAGAACAGAAATGGTGGTCTCCATCTCAGTAGTCTTGTCCTCAGTTTGTCTAGGTTTAGAATTTATGCCTGTATCCATTTGATTAGTTTCAATAATTTCTAGTTGGAGGATGGTATGCTCATCCAACTGCTTTCCCTCATGGATCTGTTTGACTACCTCAACCAATAACTTGACTTGTTTAGTTAGCTCTTTGACCAAGGAATCATTATTAGCAGGTTGGATTATTCCCCCAAAATGTCCACACACTCTTTTTAATGCCCAAAGACCTTGAAACATAGTAAATATAATGGCAGCTATGGTTGCTATCAAGCATACAAATTCAGCCAGTGTCATTGCAAACCATTGATAAGAGTCATAAAGCATAAGCAGCCTTAATAAATATTGGGGCATGATTGAAAACCAGAACTGATAAACTCCCTGCCAAAGGGTCCAAAGCATCAAACTGCTCACAATAAGCATCATCCTAGCAAAGGCCATTGCTGTAGATTTTAGTTGCAAGGAAAAGTAATAGAGGTTCTTGGCCTATGCTGTGCTCACCAAACTGTAATGAGGGAGCTGCTTTGATCAGCTAAGGGGCCTAGGCAGATCTTATTGATAGAATAAGAAGGGAAGGGAATCCCAAACCAAAGCTGTATGAGAGTGGGATAACCTCACTCTGTAGTTGGGTCAGGTCCCCTTTAAGGCCAAGCTTCTCTGCTAATAGGCCTTGGAAGTAAACCAGCCAAGACAGTTAAAATGTCCCCTGGAAGCTGATTGAAACTCCCTGAAAGCTCAAGGTGGAAATGAATAACTGGTTTGGAATGACCTGCTCAACTAAGCTGAAATCACAGAACAGACTGCTATAAAAGTGGTTGTTGGTAGGAAAACAAGGCTCCAAGACTGTTCCGGCTCAAGGTTAAATAGGGTTTAATTATAAAATAACTGAGGGAAGGAAAGGGAAGGTAGGTGGGAGAAGGAAAACGCTACATCTTAGCCTAAATTGTTGATATTGATTAATCCTGGAGCTCAAGTTGATATTTGATTAAGAGCAGAAAATGATGAGGCAGCCTTGAGGGTAAATCTCAACTCTGTAGCTTGTGGCTGAGCCCAGAGGCTGGGCAGCCACTGGGTCAGTTGCAGATGTTCTTGATTGTAGCCTTATCACCAGCTGGTATGAAAGATGTTATCTGGTGCCAAAGGAAGTATTGAATATTTGGTTGATGATTGAATAATTCCTACCCAAAAACCACCCTTGGGGCCCAGAGAATCCCTCCTCCTCTCTAACCCTCCAGGTAAGGTCAGAGAAGAAGTGAAGCTCCCAGGGGTTTGGAGACTTCCTTTTATACCCTATCCTTAAATGACACCCTGGCACATGGCCTGAGTGCTCTGGCAAGTTCTCTGTTCTAAAGTGGCAACTGCCAGCTTGCACCTCCAGAAATATGGCTGATCAAATCTGCACATAACAGTGGACACAGCCTTATCAAGGAGTTCCAGCCAGGGTTTGTAGCAAGGACATAGATTTATTTGGGATAATTAGCAGACTCAAAGCTGGGCCTCCTGAGTCTCTTGTCAAAGGTTCAAGGGAACATCTAACATGTGCATAACCTGATTGAGCCCAGAGTGAGACTAAAAGCTTCACTCAGGCCTGAGGTGAGAATTTCAGCCATCAGTCTTCTCAAGGGTTAATTGAATCAGCAGTGGGAGGTGGCTTTCAGTGCTTCCAGTACTAAGGAAAATGTAACATCTTGATAGAAAAGAAAATTGAAAAAACATCAAAACAAGGCTAAGGAAGGACTGAAGTTTAAAAGGTTATTCTAACTTCTCAGAGAATAGAGGCTACCTATAAAAAGATTGGGAAAATGAACAGACAACAACAAAAAACACCTAACAGTAGAGAATTTTCATGGAGACAAAGAGCAAGGCACAGATACAGAAGGTGACAGTGAAAGCAGAGCTAACACATGCAAAAATCCAAAGGAAAAATATGAATTGGACACAGATTCTGTAAAATCTCAAAGAGGATTTCAGAAAGCAATTAAGAAAGGTAGAAGAAAAGCGGGAAAGAAAAATGGAAGTAATCAAGAATAAATGGGCCAAATGAAAAAGGAGGCTGAAAAGCTGATGGAGGAAAATCATTCTTTAAAAATTAGAATTGGGCAAGTAGAAGCTAATATTTCTTTCATGAGAAACCAAAAAGCAATAAAACAAAATCAAAAGAGTGGAAAAAGAAGGAAACATGAATTATCTCAATTAAAAAAATAGCTTACCTGGGAAATAGATTCAGGAGAGACAATTTAAGAATTATTGGATTAGCTGAAAGCCATGGGTAAAAAAAAAAGCTTGGACATCATGATTCAAGAAAATTATCAAAGATATCTGCCCAGGTATTCTTGCATAAGAAAATAAAATAGAAATGGAAAGATTCCATAGATCACCTCCAAAAAGAAATCCTTAAATAACAACTTCCAGGAATATGATAGCTAAATTCAAGAGCACCCAAGCTAAGGAGAAATTATTGAAAGCATCCAGAAATAAAAAATTCAAATATCATGGAGCTACAAGTAGAATCACATAGGACATTAGCAGATTCCACATTAAAGGATCAGAAAGTATGGAATATGATATTCAAGAAGGTGAAAGATCTAGGTTTACAAAGCATTCCTAAGGGAAAAACCAGACCTAAACAAACAATTTGAAGTCAGAACATGGGACCCAAGAGAAGACTAAAACAATAAGTGAGAAATAGAAAATTTAAGGGACTCAATAAGATCAAAATATGTCATATTGTAAAAGAACAAATCCATCTCTTACATTAGAGAAAAATTCATGGAAGTAAATAAAGTGAATAATGATGTGTTTCAATCTGCATTCATATTCCATCAGTTCCTTCCATAGCAATAGATAGCTTTTTTTCATTAGATAAACTCCTTTGGATGCAGTTGAGGATGTGGATCCTGAGGGCAGATGCGGACCTTGTGTGGGGACCCAGTGCAGAGAGGTGCATGACTGAGGAAGCAGCGCCCTGACACTGTTAAAGGAGCAGAGGAACAAGCAAGGGGACCACCAGGAGGCCTGACCTTGTGAACAATTGGACCTGAGACCTCAGGAGCCTAAAGAGTGCAGACAGACCCTGGGAGTGAGGATAAAACTGAGATGGTGCCCGGCTAACAGTGGCAAGCCAGTCACAAGAACCCCAAAAGAGAAAGATCAAGAAGAAATCTTTAACACTCAACAACTTTTACACTGAAAAAATTCAGACAACAGAGCAAACACCAGAGGAAAACAAACAAGTAATGATATCCAAACCTTCCCAAAAAAATGAAAATTGGTCACAAGTTCTTGAAGAGTTTAAATCTGAGATCATGAGAAATATGGAAGATATTTGGTGAGAGAAATGGGAAATAGCTCAAAAGGAAATTAACAGGTTAAAAGACAGAAACTCCCAATTGGAGAAAGATGTCCCCAAATAAAAAGAATTGATAAGCAAATTGGAGTCCAAAATCAAACAGCTGGAAAACAGGATAGACCAAATCGAAAAGGAAAATCAAAACATTATAGCAGAAAAACAGTCTCTAAAGACCAGAATTGGGCAAGTAGAAGCCAATGATTTCTCAAGACAACAAGAACAAATAAAGCAAAGCCAAAAGACTGATAAAATAGAAGGAAACATGAAATATCTCACTGAGAAACTGACAGATCAAGAAAACAGGTCTAGAAGAGACAATCTGAGAAGCCTTGGTCTTCCTGAAAAAGCAGAAATTAATAGAAATTTGGACTCCATACAAAAAGAAATTATTCAGCAAAATTGTACTGAAGTTCTACAACAAGAGTGCAATATAGACATTGAAAGGATACATAGATCATCCTCTACATTAAACCCTGAAAAGATAACCCCCAGGAATATAATAGCCAAATTCAAGAGCTTCCAAGTTAAAGAAAAAAATTTACAAGAAGCCAGAAAGAAACAATTCGGATATCAAGGAGCACCAATCAGGATCACACAGGATCTGGCAGCCTCCACACTACAAGACCTCAAGACTTGGTATATGATATTCAGAAAGGCAAGGGAATTGGGTTTCCAACCAAGCATCACCTACCCATCAAAACTGACTATATACTTCCAGGGGAAAGTATGGCCATTCAACAAGATAGAGGATTTCCAAATATTTGCACAGAAAAGACCAGGACTAAATGGAAAGTTCGATGTCCAACCACAAAATCCAAGAGAAACATGAAAAGGTTAATAAGAAACATAGGTGAAAGAAAGAAAGCTCTTATTTTTAAATTTGCATCTTTAAGGGCTTCAATAAGATCTAATTATTTGTATTCCTATATGGAGAAATGTTATGTGTAATTCTCTGTAGTGAACTCTATTCGCTATTATAGTATCCACTATTATAGTAATTAGAAGAATTATTCACAGGGAGAGGTTGGAGTACTTGCTGGGGGGTAGAAGGGGGATTACTAGCAGTCCAGTTCCCCTTGGGGGCTGGACAATTGAGCGAAAATGGAGTGAGAAGAGCCAGAGACCCAGTAGGTTTGCAGTGGCTGATCTGAAGTGCCATCTGCTGATTTTAATTTTTATATCATTTTCCTCAAGATTACATCAATGTTGGCATGAATTCCATTCCCACCTTACATCTTATCTTTGGAAACAATGTGTGTTTGACATATCTCTTGGGCTACAGTGGTGAGAATGTACAGACCTTTTCATGGGAGAAAATTTCTTCATATTTCATTCATTGTTCTTTTATATTAAGTTAATGTACCAAATCGGATCTGAAAAGGTCGGGGGGGGGGGGAAGAATTTGGAGACTGTGTTGGCCTGTTATTGCAGGCACCTGTGTATGGGAATCTGAGTTAGAGATTTAAAATTTTTAACATTAACTCATTAACTGCTGGTTTTTTCCTGGGCTGATTCTAGGGCAAATGTCTATACTCTAGGGGGTTGTACAGGGGTTTATTTTGGGATAGTGAGTAGTCTGTGACTGTGATTGTTCTTGCCATGAACCTGTATTGTTTTTCTGAGTCTCCTTGGAGCCGAATAAGGATATTAATTTCAGTGCAAGTGAATGTCCCTGTGAAAAGAATCACATAGGGGAAACTGAGTGTGGAATTTCCATCCTCCTGACAACTTGCCATGCTGGATTGTCAGAGCTTGTGAGTAGCCTTGCTAAACATCACAGCCTTGATGGCTTCCGGCATCTGCCCCGTTTTTTTCTTAATTGCAGTGACTTCAATTCAATATGGACTTGACATCTATTAGAATAGGGGTCTGCAACCTTTTTGGCCCTGAGAGCCATAAACGCCACATTTTTTAAAATGTAATTTCATGAGAGCTGTGCAGTGCTCACAGTGCGTGCTCCTGTAACAGTGCCTGAAAAAAAATAGACTTTATGGCTCCTGCAGAAAGAGCCATATCTAGCCCTCAAAAGAGCCAGATATGGCTTGAGAGCCATATGTTGCTGACCCCTGTATTAGAGTGTAGGGATCTAAAAATAACTGGGATGCAGAAAAGAAAAACAAGGAACAAGGCAAGGGCAAATCCACAGACACTAAGGATATGTAGCAAATCATTACTGGAGATGAGGAATGAGACACTATTGTAAAAGTCAGATGCTATAGAGGAGGCCGAATAGAGGGAGGAACTTTTCCTAATCAGACCTGCAATATGTATTTGGGATAAGGTGTCTGTACTAACTGTGGATCTATTATGCTATGTTATCTTCTGATGAAATGAGTATGGGCTTAGGTAGCTAATGGAAGGGGAAAAGCACCTTGAAATTTTATATTTGTTTCAGAAATAATTATACCCAATATCAGAATATAAGGGTGTACATCATTATGTTAAACTTTTCAAAGTAGTTGAATTATAACAATAATAATAATTGGGCTGGGGTTAAGTTAAGATTGATCAGTCTTAAGAGGGCTTGCCCTCTTCAGGTATTGTTCTGCCAAGTGAATAGATCCTCAGGCTTTTCTTCAAATCATGGGCTTCAGTGGCTGGAGTCTTTGATGTTATCATCTGGGTTGTTTCATGAATCCACCTGTTTCTGAGGAGTTCTCTGCTATAGCTTTTCATTTCCTATGTAAGTAAAAACAAAACCTCAACCCACATATCATAATTCTTGAGTTTTGTTTGTTTGATACTCCAATTAATCTTCAGTGATTATAAAAATTAATTAATTTATAAGAGATTCATTATAACCTTCATTGAAACAAGAACTTGGAGTGGGGTACAGTCTCTTAAGTAAGTAGTGGAACTTATTTGTTTGTTATACACATTCAAAATTCGGGGGCTACAATTATTATATCACTTTGCTTTGATTATAATAATTTGCTTTAAGAGAAAAAAGCAGGGAAAGTATTAAACACTGTTTGACTTCAGGTTAGAGTCAGAGCTATTAATCAGTCATGTCTTTCTTTCGAATGGTAGGTACAGTTCAATGAATTCTCATCCAACTAAACCTGAATTTAAAAGTCAAAATTAATATTAGTTGCAATTCCAATGGCTTTTACCTTAAACAACAATTTTTACTAATTGTATCTGAGAAGTTTCTAAGATTTACATATACAATGAAAGGTTTTGATTTTACAAGTCATGAATACCAATGGGTTTTTTGCATACATACTTCATTTTATACATAATTACTTATTAACAAGTTGTGTTTTAATGCATGTTAATTTTCAGTGGCATTTCACAATAATATTTCAATAATATTTGAACTTCTTTTTTCCTTAATAGCTTTAATTTTTGCATTTTGATCTCAATTCCATTCTAATCAATTAACCTTTAAAGGACAGTCAGACAGTCAATACAGCAGGCATAATTTGACTAAAATCTATTATCTTAAGGCTTAGTTTTAAGTTGCCACAATAGATGTTATTATTTGCTTTTTGTAATTTATTTTGAAATAGAGATGACCACTTAAAACAATTCTTTGAATAGAATGTATCATCATTTTTAACTTTGAAGTTTAATAAAATGATAATTTTAGAAAGTCTTGAAAATTTAGAAAGCTTTAGCAAATTTTCAAACCATATTTTCTTTGTATTAACTGTCTTTTTTCTCTATATTTCTTTTTTGTTTTATAAGTACACCTAAACTGCTTAATTTAAACCAATTTTTTCTTTACTTAAACCAATTCTTTTTGATGTTTTACATTTTAACTATTTATTAGTAATGTCTGCTGTTTCCCTTTTTAATTTTAAATTACACTCCAATTGTGGTGAATAGGGAAACCTAATTTTTGAACAATATTATAGATGTTATAAAGTTGCTATTGGCTTCCTGTTCATTTTTTCACATTACAGAGCCAAGCTGGCAAGTCACCCTTGATTGGTCACTGTACCTCTCTGAGTCTGTTCACATGAGGCAATTCTACATGCTTGTTCTTACCCATAATAATATATATTTTTTAAAACAAATTGCATGTTTTTCCTTAGATCATGAATTTCTTCGCATATTGCACATGTTTTTAAAATAATTTTTATATCCCAATCAATTACAATGCTGTCCGAATTTCTATATTCATAATATACTAGATTCTTAATGCATATATTATTTTTGAATTACCAGAATTTGAAACTATGATGTTAATTATATTTTTACTTATTTCTTAATATGATGTTACATATCTTAGAGTAACAATTTTATATGCTCATATGTTTACCCAAATTTTTTGATCATATAAAATCTTCTTTATATTATATCACATCTTTTAATAAGTTGATATTAAATACTTATATGCTTTATACTTATATTTATCAACTCTTACATTCAGTCTGATAAGCATTTTTGGTAAGTTTGATCATTCAAATCTATATTTCACACACTGTTTATTTCTAACAGATAGCTTTTCAATATAAGTTTTGTGCATTCTTAAATTTAACAGAAATACCATTTTTTAACAGGAAGTCAATGAATTTACACTATACCATGAGTACCTATTCAATTCCTTAGCAAATATATATTCTAATGGGTAGAGAAAGGTCCATGAGTTTTAGGGAAAGGGCGTGATGGTTTTTAGCTTCTCATAACTACTTCCTGCTAAACTGGGGTGGTGTGATGATGGTCTAAGATGAGATGGGGGTGGGTGGGAAAGAGTGGGGTGAATAGTAGATGGCATCAAGAGAAACTTGAATGAATAAGAAAAATAGTATATTCTATTACACACAAAGAGAGTATGGAAAGGGGAGGGGACAAATACTATTATAAGAAGGAGAGGAAGAGAACATTAAGAGGTAATATTTAAACCTTCCTCTCAGTGGAATTAACCCTGAGAGAGAAGACTAACTATATCCATTGGGATTTGGAACTCTATCTAAACCTACTGAGAAAGTCAGAAGGTATTAACCAAGGGGAGCAGGGGAGTGTAGAGGTCAAAAAAAAAGGGGAGGAGAAGGGGGAGGGAATTCATCAGGCATAAAAAATAAAAAGAGGGGAATAATAAGGGAGGGGGTAGAAAGGGTGGTAAATCAAAGGAGGGGACAAGCATTACAGGTTTAAAACAAATCATTGGTTTAAAAGAAAATAGCCTTAGAAGAAGGGGTATAACTAGGAGAGGATACCAAAATGTTGAGGAATACACGACTGATAATTATAACTCTGAATGTGAATGGGATGAACTCACCCATAAAACAGAAACAAATAGCAGAGTGGATTAGAAACCAAAATTGTACCATATGTTGTCTACAAGAAACATATATGAGGCAGGAGGACATACATAGATTTAAGGTAAAGGGCTTGAGCAAAATCCTTTGGGCTTCTAATGAGAAAAAGAAGGCAAGAGTGGTGATCATGATTTCTGACAAAGCCAAAGTAAAAATAGATATGATTGAAAAAGACAAGGAAGATTATTACATCCTGATAAAAGGCAGTATAGACAATGAGGAAATATCAGTGCTCAATATGTATACACCAAATGGCATAGCATCCAAATTCGTAAGGAGAAACTGGCAGAGCTCAAGAACTAAATAGATAGTAAAACCATAAGAGTGGGAGATTTAAATATTCCCCTTTCGGATCTAGGTAAATCAAACAAAAAAATAAATAAGAAAGAGATAAGAGAGGTGAATGAAGTCCTAGAAAAATTAGGTTTAATAGATATGTAGAGAAAAATAAATAGGGAGAAAAAGGAATACACCTTTTTCAGCTGTACATGGTACATTCACAAAGACTGATCATGTAATAGGGCATAGAAACATTGCAAACAAATGCAAAAGAGCAGAAATAATAAATGCAACCTTCTCAGATCATAATACATAAAAATATTAATTAATAAGGGCACCTGGACAGGCAAATCAAAATCTAATTGGAAATTAAATAATATGATTCTCCAAAACCAGCTAGGCAAAGAAGAAATCATAGAAACAATCAACAATTTCATTGAAGAGAATGACAGTGATGAGACATCCTACCAAACTCTGTGGGATACAGAGAAAGCAGTACTCAGGGGGAAATTTATATCCTTGAGTGCACATATTATTAACAAATTAGGGAGGGCAGAGATTAATGAATTGGGCATACAACTTAAAAAACTAGAAAGCAAGCAAATTAAAAATCCCCAGATGAAAACTAAATTAGAAATACTAAAAATCAAGGGAGAAATTAGTAAACTTGAAAATAAAAGAACTATTGAATTAATAAATAAACCTAAAAGCTGGTACTTTGAAAAAATAGATAAAATAAAAAATCACATGATTATCTCAATAGTTCCTGAAAAAGCCTTTGACAAAATGCAGCATCCATTCCTATTGAAAACACTGGAAAGTATAGGAATAGAAGGACCTTTCCTAAAAATAATAAACAGTATATATCTAAAACCATCAACAAGCATCATATGCAATGGGGATAATTTAGAAACCTTCCCAGTAAGATCAGTCCTGAAACAAGAATTCCCATTATCACCTCTATTATTTAACACTGTACTAGAAACACTAGCAGTAGCAATTAGAGAAGAAAAAGAAATTGAAGGCATTAAAATAGGCAATGAGGAGACTAAGCTATCACTCTTTACAGATGATATGATGGTCTACTTTAAAAATCCTAGAGAATCAACTAAGAAGCTGGTAGAAATAATCAACAACTTTAGCAAAGTTGCAGGATACAAAATAAATGCACATAAGTCATCAGCATTTCTATATATTTCCAACACATCACAGTAGCAAGAGGCAGAAAGAGAAACACCATTTAAAATCACCCTAGACAATATAAAAGACTTAGGAATCTATCTACCAAAACAAACACAGGAATTATGCAAACAGAACTACAAAACACTTTCCAAACAATTAAAACTAGATCTAAACAATTGGAAAAAATTGAGTGTTCAGGGTAGAACAAGTTAACATAATAAAAATGACCATTCTGCCCAAATTAATTTACTTATTTAGTGCCATACCTATTAAATTACCAAAAACCTTTTTTACTGAATTAGAAAAAACTATAAAAAAGTTCATTTGGAATAACAAAAGATCAAGAATATCAAGGGAAATAATGAAAAAAATTGTGAAGGAATGTGGCCTAGCAGTATCAGATATTAAACTATACTGTAAAGCAGCCATCATCAAAACGGTATGGTACTGGCTAAGAGTCAGAAGGGACGATCAGTGGAATAGACTTGGGGTAAGTGACGTCAACAAGACAGTGTATGATAAACCCAAAGAGCCCAAGTTTTGGGACAAAAATCCACTCTTTGACAAAAACTATTGGGAAAAGTGGAAAACAATATGGGAGAGATTAGGTTTAGATCAACATCTCACACCCACACCAAGATAAATTCAGAATGGGTGAATGACCTGAATATAAAGAGGAAAACTATAAAAAATTGAAGTGAACACAGAATAGTATACTTGTCAGAACTCTGGGAAAGGAAATATTTTAAAACCAAGCAAGAGTTAGAGGAAATTACAAAATGTAATATAAATGATTTTGATTATATTAAATTACAAAGTTTTTGCACAAACAAAAAAATGCAACCAAAATCAGAAGGGAAACAACAAATTGGGAAAAAATCTTTATAACAAAACACTCTGACAGGAGTCTAATTACTCAAATATAAAAGGAGTTAAATCAATTGTATAAAAAATCAAGCCATTCCCCAATTGATAAATGGGCAAGAACATGAATAGGCAATGTTCAGATAAAGAAATCAAAACTATCCATAAGCACATGAGAAAGTGTTCTAAATCTCTAATAATTAGAGAAATGCAAATGAAAACAACTCTGCAGTATCACTTCACACCTAGCAGATTGGCTAAAATGCTACTATGGGAGAGTAGTGAATGTTGGAGGGAATGTGTCCAAATTGGGATATTAATGCATTGCTGGTACAGTTGTGAACTGATCCAACCATTCTGGAAGACAATTTGGGACTATGCTCAAAGGGCTATAAAAGATTGCCTTGCCCTTTGATCCAGCCATATCATTGTTGGATTTGTACCAGAAAGAGACCATAGATAAACAGACTTGTACGAAAATATTTATAGCCATGCTTTTCGTGGTGGCAAAAAACTGGAAAAAGAGGGTATGGCCTTCAATTGGGGAATGGCTTAACAAATTGTGGTATATGCTGGTGATGGAATACTATTGTGCTCAAAGGAATAATGTTAACTGGAGGAATTCCATGTGAACTGGAAAGACCTCCAGGAATTGATGCAGAGTGAAAGGAGCAGAGCCAGAAGAACATTGTACACAGAGACCAATACACTGTGGTAAAATGAAATGTAATGGACTTCTGTACTAGTAGTAATGCAATGATCCATAACAATTCTGAGGGACTTATGGAAAAGAATGGTACCCACATTCAGAGGAATAACTATAAGAGAGGAAACACAGATGAAAAGCAAGTTCTTGAACACATGGTTTGAAGTGGACAGGATTGAGGATGTAGGTTTGAAACTACCACACCAATCCAACTATCAACAATTTGGAAATAAGTCTTGATCGATGACACATGTTAAAACCAGTTAAAATGCCATCAGCTATTAGGGGGGAGGAGGTCTGGTGGTGAAGGGGAAAGTAAGAACATGAATCATGTAACCATGATAACTTTTCTAAAAAATAAAAATTATTAAAAAAAAAAAAAGCCAGATCCCGTTATTTGTGGAATGTCAAGTTTTTTACGTGCTATTACTACTGTAGCCATCATAGTCAGGAAATCAGCTTCCCTGGTATTAGGAGGTCAGCTGATAGTATTTTCCCCACACCAAGTGGAATCTACTCTTAGGAACACTACACTCCATGTTTTCACCTCCCAAAGGTTATCTCAGTACCAAGCAATCCTGTTGGCTAATGAAAACATCACATTTCACTGGTGCAAAAGTTTAAATCCTGCAACTCTAATTCCAAATCTACCTCTGGAAGCAGAGTCTACACATCTGTAAAGATGCACTTAATATCGTGTACAAGACTAGGGATGACTTATAAGATATACCTATGGTTTATCCCGAGTTGACACTCTTTACAGATGGATTGTCTTACTTATTAGACAATCAGAGATTTACCGGTGCAGCAGTAGTGACAATCTCTGAAACCTTTTGGTCCTCATCCCTTCCATTTACCATGAGTGCTCAAGGGGCAGAGTTATTGGATTTGATTCGTGCTCTCCAGCTAGCCAAAAATAAGAGAGTCAACATTTTAACAGACTCAAAATATGCTTTATGAGTGGTGCATCATTTCGGTGAACTCTGGAAAAACAGAGGGTTCATAACTTCTAATAGCAAGCAAATTGAGTATGGCGGTTTAATAAACAAGATTTTGCAATCGCTCCAATTACCAGCTCAAGTTTCAGTCATTCATTGCAAAGCCCATACTAAATTACAAGGGCCAGTAGAATCAGGGAATAGATTACAGCCATCTTCGGGGCAAGATATGGACAAATTTCAGTTCTGAACTTGTCTTTGGTGGATGAAGTTGATCTGAAAAATGCCTACTCCCCAAAGGAGGTGAGGGATTGGAAAATACATCATGGTACATACTTAGCTAATGGAGTTTGGCTGGGGGAAATGGAAAATCTATGTTGGCTAGATCCCTATATTTTACCTTTTACAATGCTTTACATCAAAAAGGTCATTATGGAAGTCTGGGCCTGGCAGACTGTATCATTAGGTATTGGAATGGAAGGGGCATATATGAAGTTGCTATAAGAGTTTGTCAGAGGTGCTGACTTCATATGCAGTTCAACCAGACTGTTACCAAAACCCATAGTTTGGGAGACAAACCATTGGCCTTTATACCATTTGAATGCATACATATAGATTACATAACCATGCCAAGGTGTCAGGGCTACAGGTATGCATTAGTAATCGTTGATTGATTAACAAGGTGCCCAGAGGCTTTTCCAGCCTGATGCAATACATCAGCTTTTGTAGTGAATGTTTTGCTGAGGGAACTAATACCAAGGTTTTCTATTCCACTACATGTTGCGATTGACAGTGGTTCACACTTGACATATCATGTTTTAGCCAGTGTGTATGAAACCCTAAGAGTAAAATATCTGCATTCCGTATATTGACCTCAGTTGAATGGACAGATTGAATGTGTTAACAAATCTTTGAAGACCCTAGTGGTTAAAATTGTGATGTATCACACGTGAAATGGCCAAATGCATTACCTTTGGCATTATTCCATCTTAGGTGCCAGCCCAATAACATTACTCATTTGTCACCTTTTGAGATGCTATATGGACATCCACCTTATCATGGGAAATCACCTCAAAGCATCCATAACCTATCACATCTGGGTATGGAATGCAAGCTCTATGAGTACATTAAGTTACTCAAAGAATGCTTAGATCAGCTTCATAAGTTGGCTTTGATACATCAAAGAGTACCCTTTGATTTTAATCTACACAACGTCCAACCTGGAGATTATGTGTACATAAGAAACTTGAATAGGAAGTCTGTGTTAGAACCTAAGTGGCATAGACCATCACAAATAATCTTAACGACCCCTAGAGCAATCAAAATTAATGGGAGGGATCTGTGGTTCCATGTTATCCATGTCAAGCCAGCTAAAGATATGTCCCAACAACAACAAGACCTGGTCACTATACAGCATGCAGTCCAGTTAGCACCAACTAACCAGCCAAGGAACAAGACCATAGCAAAACCTCAGTCAAAAGATCATATTATAGCTTTCCAACAGTTTACATATGAGCCTGGATCAGTAATCAGTAAGGAAGCAGCCAAATATTATACCACCATCAAAATAATTATTTAACAACTAATTACAATCACCCAGAAGAATCATTCATGGACTATCATAGTAGAGAAGAAGAATCAGTTACAGAAGGAGAAACAATGCCTGAACTTTGGTCAATTCAAGATCTAGATAGTGACATTGATGAATAATTGATAAAGTCATAAATAACATCATGATGGACTTTGATTAACTTTGTTTAACCACATGAAGAAAGAAGAAAGATTCATCTAAGTTTTATGGACACACAATTTGTTGTAGCACAAGTCAACACAACTGCACAACAGTTTCAGTTCAAGTTGACAAGAGTGTGTGGTAACATCAAACATCACATTGGAGGCGTTGCTGACTTCATGGATTGTCTCAAGGATGTCACTACTGAGGCCTACAATGACAACTTGGACCTAACTACACAACTGGTATCTTATACAACAGTGCTGTGAAGAGGAGTTCATCTGATCAGTGTTGGAACTATAGGTTTGAAGAGCACATCTTATATTCCCACAGAATTCTCACTGCAACCAAACACCTTAGAATTCTATTCATACAGCACATGCTGTTAGCAGATTTCTTCAGGAGTAAGTATGTGACACATCATCACACGGTTAGGTCATAATTGACAACACACAGAACATTTCTAACCTTCACATGTACATATGTAAATAGTAGTTCACACATAGAAGAAAAGGGTTTGTCTGCCTTATCTTAGAGTTTTCTCTTACTTTGGTTCAGACACCTTCTACTCAAAACCATCTGACATTCCACTTTAAAGAATGTGCATATGTAAATGCTTGTTTACTAATCCTTAGTGATAGCCTGTACTAACACACAGGGACAGAATAGTTAGCTTTGATAAGTTAGATCAGGGTTAGAATTCTGTTTGTAAAATACTGTATATATTTTAAATCTTTATTTTAACCAAAAGGCTTTTAGCTAGTGTTAAGTTTACTTATTGTTACTAATATTTTCTAATATAGACATAAGAGTATTAACATAATAACATAATAATACTTACAAAGTTTGTATTTAATTTTAGAAAGTTGCTAGAGAAAATTTTTCTTAGTTGTTACTTTTGTTGTTAGTTCATAAAGATAGGTAATTTCATAGTTAGAGTTTATTACTTGGATTCTTTTTTAGCTAATGTCATGCTTTAAGACTGTTCTGTTGATTTGTGTTTAATCTTGCTTTTGCTTTCTGTTCAAAATTTTGTAAAACTTAATTCCCACTTCTTTCCTTTACTCTTTCTCATAATCTGTCTTAGCTTAGAATAGAAGTAGTTTTAAAATGGGAGTTAGGACCTTTTATTGTTTTGGGGAATGCTTAGAGGGATCAAGGGGAATAGTTTAGTTTTAGTCTTAGAGTAAGTGTAGAATTCTTTAGTCTCAGAACTTAAGGATCTGGAAATGTTGCAAGTTGCAAACTTCCAAAAGACAAATGGGCATATTGTAATGCAGGTTTTAGCATTGCCATGTTTGGCTTAGGCAATCCTGTCAGTTGCCCTGGATGGAATGTTGATGGTGGCATGTTCCATGTGCCAGGTATCAACTGGTAGTTCAACTGAGACTATAAAAGCCCATGGAAACCCAAGCCTGGGTTCTGTTTTCCTCTGACTTCATCCTGATCACTCAAATACCCCCTTCCCCTGAGACCCCGGGTTGAAGGGTGGTGGAACGTGGAAATTTTAGGATAGGTTAGAGTAGAGTGTTAAGACTAATCTTCACACCAGCTTAACAATATCAATTATCAACATCAACTAAATTAGCCAGTAGATCTGATCAATTTCTTGACCAGAGACCACTTAGCTGTGACCAAGGGCTATTAGCCCTTGGGCTGCCAAGACCTTCTTAGGACCTTTGCCAGCTTCAGCCAGCCAATCCATACCAACAGAGTAGCAAAACCAAGCCCTCTTATCTTTGCCTTGTTCCTTCCCCAATTATCAATAAATCCCATAGCCTTTAACCAGAGAATCCTGTAGTTATTTCCTTACCACCAAAGGCTGAGGAGGACAAGCAACAAGGGGAGAATTCTGAGCTGTTAAGGTTAAATGAACCTCCATTGCTGAGGGAAAGAAGCTCAAACATCCACTTCCTTCTGGTCTGCCATCATCCAATAGGAGGCAGATTCCTCAGCAGGGAGGGACTGGCTGCCTGACATCTTAAAGGAGTCTAGCACCTAGCAGTGAGGTTCACTGGGCACTCAGCTTTCTGGTTTTGGATTTGAACTTAAAGCAAGTTCATTCCCAATTGAGTTTGCTCACTCCTTCATAACAATCAACTCCAATCTCCTGCTAGGCTTGTTGCCTGCTCAAGGCTCCTAGTGATCCTTCACCCCTCATAACTAAAACTAAGTTGCAAATCCTAAAAATTAAAAGAGAAATTAATCAAATTGAAAGTAATTGAACTATTGAACTAATAAATAAGACCAGGAGCTACTACTTTGAAAAAACAAATAAAATAGATAAAGTACTGGTAAACTAATTTAAAAAAAAAAAAAAGAAGATAACCAAATTAACAGTATCCTCAATGAAAAGAATATCACCTCTAACGAAGAGGAAATTAACACAATTATTAAGAGCTACTCTGCCCAATTATATGGTGATTAATAAAATAATCTAAGTGAAATGGACAAATTTTTACAAAAATATAAAATGCCTATATTAACAAAAGGGGAAAAAATAAAATTGAAGAAGCCATCAAGGAATGCCCCAAGGGAAAAATTCCTATGGCCTGAATGATTGACAATTGAATTTTATCAAACATTTTGTCAACTGGATTTTTTGCAAGTTTTAAGTTTGTCCCTTGCCCCTGAGAACTCACACTGGAGGAAGTCCTAGATACACACGTTAAGGACTGAACAGTAGACCTTGAAGTGTTTGGTGACGCAAGTTTGGCTGGGACTAGTGCATGTAGTCAAATGTTAAGTACCCTTTTTTCTCTTAGTAACTTCTCCCATAGTATTGAAGTTGTCTCCCAGGTAGCTAAACCTATGGCTTCACCCTTTACTTTTCTATTCATTATAGTAGAAAAATTTCCTGATATTCTAGCTGCTGGCTGCAGATTTCTATCATTTGAAAGAGTTAAAATAAAAAGGTTGGAATAAATATATAAAAATGGGGTCACATTATTATTACTCAAGTTGGAATGACTTTATAATAATTTATTTACAAAATAGAGGGAAACAGTGAAAGAAGATAAATGAGAAAAAGGGCAAAGTAAGAAATCTAGCTTAATGAACTAACCTATTTGCTTAGACACTGGCTTTATCCTGGCAGGGCTCCAGAAGCCCCAGCCAGAGGGCCTAGGGGTAATGAGGACTCCTCCTCCAAGAGAGAGGATACTAGTCCCTTCAGGAGCCAGGAAAAGAGTCAGTCCTTTTCACTCACCCATGTGGTAGTCCTAAAGGAATATCCAAGAGCAGTCCAAGGTCCCAAGCTAGAGATCTTTCAAAGTCTAGTTTGAAAATGAACAAGCTGGTCACAGGAAGTTTTTCCCACTTTTTTTTTAAACCCTTGTACTTCGGTGTATTGTCTCATAGGTGGAAGATTGGTAAGGGTGGGCAATGGGGGTCAAGTGACTTGCCCAGGGTCACACAGCTGGGAAGTGGCTGAGGCCGGGTTTGAACCTAGGACCTCCTGTCTCTAGGCCTGACTCTCACTCCACTGAGCTACCCAGCTGCCCCTGTTTTTCCCACTTTTAAAGACCATTCCTTTCATCACTTCCTGTGCCTTCTTACCACTTTATGCAGACCAATTGCAGCTATAGCTTTGCTTAGGACTGCCCAGGGGCCAGTCAGTCATTTCTAATTAGTCACCCACTTTGCACATGTGGGTCACAGACCTCTTCCACTTAAGGATAAAATGGAGCGTGTACACTTCGGGTGATTAAATCTAAAAATAGGTAGGGGAGAGTTAATCAAGTCTTCACATAATGTATATTTGCTGTATCATGGTCCCCAAAAGGCAAAATATTCCCAAGTTCGATTATTCTTTGGAGAATCATCTGGCACAGTGATCCTCCCAGAGATAATGTCCCTAGAGCCCCAGGGTTCTGACTCTGTGCATTATCCTGATGCCTGGCTCTGTGATAGAGGCTGATTATTGGACCTATCTCTTTCCTGATAAAAGATTTGGTTTTTGTTGACACTTTAGTAGTTCCATATTTTTTCCAAGTTAACAATTTAAAGGACAACTAATTGCAACACTACACAAACTATTTGACAAAATAAGCAAAGAAAGAGTCTTACCCAGTTCATTTTATGACACAAATATGGTACTGGTTCCCAAAGCAGGAAGACCAAAAAGAGAGAAAGAAACCTACAGACCAATCTCCTTAATGAACATAGATGCAAAAATCTTAAATAAAATATAAGTAAAGATATTATAGCAAGTCATCATGAGGATTATCCTATGACCAGGTGGGATTTATACCAGGAATGCATTGCTAGTTTCACATTAAGAAAACCATCCACATAATTAACCAAATTAACAGAAACCACATAATTATCTCAATAGATGCAGAAAAAGCCTTATGTTAAAACACTAGAAAATATAGGTATTGAAAGGTCTCTTCTCAAAATAATAAACAATATATATTTAAAACCATTAGCAAGTATCATCTGCAATGGAGATGAGTTAGAAGCCTTCCCGATGAGATCAGGAGTGAAGCAAGAATGTCCGTTATGACTACTGTTTAATATTGTACTAGAAATGCTAACAAGAAAAAGAAATTGGAGGTATAAAAGTTGGAGTGAAGAAACTAAACTATTACTCTTTGCAGATGATTTGATGGTATACTTAGAGAACCTGAGAAAATCAACTAAAAAGATAATGCAAATAATTAATAATTCTAGCAAAGCTGCAGGATACAAAAAATCCACATAAATCATAAGCATTTCTATTTATTTCCAATAAAAATCAGCAAGACTTAGAAATTCAAAATTTAATTTAATTAAATTTAAAAAATCAAATAAAATATTTGGTTATCTATCTGCCAAGAAAAACTCAGGAGGTGGGCAGCTGGATAGCTCAGTGTATTGAGAACCAGGTCTAGAGATGGGAGGTTCAAATCTAACCTCAGACACTTCTCAGCTGTGTGACCCTGGGTAAGTCACTTGACCCCCACTGCCTACCCTTACCACTCTTCTGCGTTGGAGCCAATACACAGTATTGACTTCAAGATGGAAGATAAGGGTTTAAAAATTAAAGGAAAAAAAAGAAAAACTCGGGAATTAAATGAGCATAACTACAAAACACTTTTCACACGCAAAAAAAACTACATCTATACAACTGGAAAAACATTAATTGTTCATGGGTAGGACAAGCTAATAGAATAAAAACGACAATCCTACCTAAACTAACTTACTAATTTAGTGTCATACCTGTCAAACTACAAAAAAAAAGTTTCTTATATAACTAGAAAAAATTATAACAATGTTCATTTGCAAGAACGAAAGATCTAGAATATCAAGGAAATTTAATGGGAAAAAAAGTGGTAAGGATGAGTGCTTAGCAGTACCAGATCTTAAACTGGACTATAAAGCAGTGGTCATGAAAGCAATATAGTACTGGCTAAGAGATAGAAGAGTGGATGAATGGAATAGACTTGGGGTAAATGACCTCAGCATGTTCAATAAACCAAAAGATCCTGGCCTTTGGGACAAG
This sequence comes from Gracilinanus agilis, assembly GCF_016433145.1. NCBI lineage: Eukaryota > Metazoa > Chordata > Mammalia > Didelphimorphia > Didelphidae > Gracilinanus > Gracilinanus agilis. The sequence continues at coordinate 434,918,999 of NC_058131.1, forward strand.
AACCCACTATTTTACAACAACTACTGGGAAAAGTGGAAAACAGTATAGGAGAGACTAGGTTTAGATCAACATCTCATACCCTATACCAAGATTAATTCAGTATGAATAAATGACATATAAAAAAGGGAATTATAAGTATATAACTAATTCTGTAATATATGTAATTTATAATTATATTGATTATTATTATATGATTATTAATTAGTTATAAATTAAGTAAACATAGAATGGTATACCTGTCAGCTTTATGGGAAAGGAAAGAATTTAAGACCAAGCAAGAGATAGAGAATATTAGAAAATCTGAATTAATAATTGTGATTATGTTAAATTAAAAAAATTATACAAATAAAACCAATGCAAACAAAATTAGAAGGGAAGCAACAAATTGGGGAAATATTTTTTATAACAAAAACCTCTGATAAAGATCTAATTTCTCAGATTTTTATGGAGTTAAGTCATTTGTACAAAAAAACAAGCCATTCCCCAAGTGACAAATAGTCAAGGGACATGAATAGGCAGTTTTCAGATAAAGAAATAAAAACTATCAATAAACACATAAAAAAATGTTCTAAACCTCTCAGAAATAGAGAAATACAAATCAAAATGACTATGAGGTACTACCTCACACCTAGCATATTGACCAATATGACAGTAAAGTAAAATAATAAATGTTGGAGGGGTTGTAGCAAAATTGGGACATTAGTGGTGGAGTTGTGAATTGATTCAACCATTCTGGAAGACAATTTGGAACTATCATCAAAGAACTTTAAAAGAATGCATACCCTTTGATCCAGTAACATCATTACTATCTTTGAACTCTAAAGAGATAATAATGAAAATTGTTTGTACAAAAAATATTCATAGCCTCGGTCTTTGAGGTGGCAAAAAATTGGAAAATGTGACGGTGTCCTGCCTGGGGAATGGCTGAACAAATTGTAGTATATAATGGTGATGGAATACTACCGTGCTATAAGGAATGATGAACCGAAGGATTTCTATATGAATTGGAAGAACCTCCATGAACTGATGTAGAGTGAAATGAGCTGAACCAAGAGAACATTATACAGAGAAAATGAAATCTTGTGGAACAATACAATGTGATGGACTCTATTGCTACAAGACAATCCCAAAGGACTTATGAGAAATAATATTATTCACATCAAGAGAAAGAACCGTAGGAGTAGAAGCACAGAAGAAAAACAAATGACTTATTTGTTTATATGGATATATGATTTGGGGTTTTGGTTTTAAAAGATTGCTCTATTGCAAAAATGAATAACATGGAAATAGGTACAAATGATAACATTTGTATAACTTATTGGAAATGCTTTTTTGGATTCAGGAGATGGGAGGGAAGAGGGGAAGGAAAGAAAATTAAATATGTAGACATGGAAAAATATTTTTAAAATTAAAAATTAGAAAAAGAAAGAAACATATAGAAGACAATCAGACTGGAGATGTTATAAGAAAAATAAAGGTTGGGAAGTGCATCAAGTCTCAAATGGACATTTGGTTTATGATAACATGTTGTGTTGTGCACAGGACCTTGTCATTAAGAACAATTCCTAACACTCATGGTCCTCAAAGTATCCCCAACTGGCAAATGCATTCTTTCTTCTGAGGGTATGAGGTTTGACCTACTGTTTGTATAACTGCACTATTATGTGACTCAACTGCCCAAATCAGATGTCCAGTATTCCAAAAGTCATGTCTGTGACAAAGTGATGTTACTTTGGAAAAAAAGCAATGTTCTTCATGTATGTGTTTTTAGATTTATTCTCCAGGAAGACAAGCTGTTAATAATGAACTGTTTTAGGCATAGTTCTTTCTGATATTCTCTGACCCTTTTTTATTCCTTCCCCAACACAGAATTACTTAGTTAATTAACTTCAGCTTATAAAAATTATTTTATGCCTCAGTATGACTGTATATTTTCAGGATGTAATCCTATAAGATAATCAGCATTTTAATGAAATATTGTAAGGAATAAACCCAATTATGAATTGATAGAATAATTGTATACATTGTGAGTAAAATAAAAAGGACAATACTCTAAAATGTACCTGCCAAGGCAAGTTGTGCCCATGCCTTCTGTGTTCTGGAATATGCCCAGATTAATGACATCTCAGCTTCAAAATAAACTTGGCTATTATGGTATATGGAATAGGGGAACTATGGCATCACCATGCTCTGTAAGAAGATAAGAAGAAAAACTTTACTTTCTGAAAAAAGAAACATTGTATAAGGAGTCATTTAAGTTTTTTGGTACTGGGAACAACTGAAAAAATATTAGGAACACTGAAAGAAATAATGACCATTCTTTAGGTATTGAGAATGGATCAGTTGGAGTGATGGAGGATAGACACTGAGTTTTGACAATGAAATGTGGATTCCCCAAGTCACCAGCCTTCCTCAGAGCTTTAGAACAATCACTGGGGGTTTCATGCTTCTGCAGCTCAGGGAGGGGAATCATCACTGTGGGAGGCAGCTGTTTTTCCTCCCTTTAAACAGAAGAAGACATGCAAATTCGGCTCCTCCTTCTAGGCTTGAACCCAGCACAAAACCTGTGTCTGCAGCTATGGGAGAGGAGCTTCTCCTTGTGTGGTCTTTCCTGACTGAGGACTGACACTGTACAGCCTGAATCATGAGATCTGGACTCAATGGGATTTTCATTCTGACATTATTGCGAGGTAATTCTGATTTTTGTTTCTTTGTTTTTTGAAGGAAGAAACAGTCTTTGAAGTCATAAATTTGTGTGTCTATTGCCTCTAATGACTCTTTGCTTGCAGGTGTCCATTGTGACATTCAGCTGGTGGAGTCTGGGGGAGACGTGAGACAGCCTGGAGGATCCCTGAAACTCTCCTGCAAAGCCTCTGGATTTGACTTCAGCAGCTATTTCATGAATTGGGTTCGCCAGGCTCCAGGGAAGGGGCTGGAGTGGATCTCATACATTAGTGGTACTGGAAGTGATATATACTATGCAGACTCTGTGAAAGGGCGATTCACCATCTCCAGGGACAATGGCAACAGCCTGCTGCACCTGCAGATGAATTCCCTGAAAGCTGAGGACACAGCCATGTATTACTGTGCAAGAGGCTCAGTGAGGGAGAGGAGTGAGAGAGCAGACAAAAACCTCCTCCTTCAGAGAGTTCTTGTGGAGAATGACAGAGAGGGAACTCCAGAACACTGAGCACAAGGAGCCCAGTTACAATAGCAGGAAGTGTGGGAGGCTTGCCTTGAAGTTAATCTGTCCTTTTGTCTATTACAAAAAAACACAAAAAACAAACAAACAACAACAACAAAAAAAACCCCAAAACAACTGCTCTACAACTCAGAGAGGAGTAAGGGTTCTAAACTCCAGATTTCTGGTCACCATAATCCAAGCAGTGCTATGGCTGGATCAAAAGGCATATAGTCTTTTAAAGCCCTTTGAGCATAGTTCCAAATCCAGAATGGTTAGAGCAGTTTACAACTCTACCGGCAGTGCATTAATGTCTCAATTTTGCCACATCCCCTCCAACATTCATTACTCTCCCTTGTTATTTTAGCCAATCTGCTAGGTGTGAGGTGATACCTCAGAGTTGTTTTGATTTGCATTTCTCTAATTATTAGAGTTTTAGAACACTTTCTCATGTGCTTATTGATACTTTTGATTTCTTTATCTGAGAATTGCCTATTCATGTTCCTTATCCATTTATCGATTGGGAGATGGCTTGATTTTTTGTACAATTGACTTAGCTCCTAATATATTTGAGTGATTAGACCTTTATCTGAGTTTTTTGTTATAAAGATTTTTCCCCCAATTTGTTGTTTCCCTCCTAATTTTGGTAGCATTGGTTTTGTCTGTACAAAAACTTTTTAGTTTAATGTAGTAAAATTATTTATTTTACATTTTGTGATTTTTTCTAACTCTTGTTTAGTTTTAAAATCTTTCCCTTCCCATAGAAGTATCCTATTCTGTGCTCACCCAATTTACCTAGTTTCCTTCTTTATATTCAAGCCATTCACCCATTCTGAGTTTATCTTGGTATAGGGTGTGAGATGTTGATCTAGGCCCAATCTCTCCCATATTGTTTTCCAATTTTCCCAGCAGTTTTTGTTAAATAGTGGGTTTTTGTCCCAAAAGCTGGGTTCTTTAGGTTTATCGAAAACTGTATTGCTGAGGTTGCTTACCCGTAGTCTATTTCACTGATCCTCCTTTCTGTCTCTTTGCCAGTACCATATTGTTTTGATGACTATTGCTTTGTAGTACAGTTTAAGATCTGGTACTGCTAGGCCACCTTCCTTCATATTTTTTCCATTATTTCCCTTGACATTCTTGATCTTTTGTTCTTCCAAATAAACTTTGTTATAGTTTTTTTTCGAATTCAGTAAAAAAGTTTTTTTTGGTAGTTTGATAAGTATGGCACTAAGTAGTTAAATTAATTTGGGTAGAATGGTCATTTTTATTACATTAGCTCATCCTACCCATGAGCAATCAATGCTTTTCCAGTTGTTTGAATCTAGTTTTAATTGGGTCCAAAGGTATTTGTAGTTGTGTTCTTATAATTCCTGTGTTTCTCTTGGCAGATAGATCACTAAGTATTTTATATTGTCTAGGTGATTTTAAATGGAATTTCTCTTTCTAACTCTTCTTGCTGCGATGTGTTAGAAATATATAGAAATGCTGTTGATTTATGTGTGTTTATTTTGTATCCTGCAACTTTGCTAAAGTTGTTGATGATTTCCACTAACTTTTTAGTTGAATCTCTGGGATTTTTTAAGTAGACCTTCATATCATCTGCAAAGAGTGATAGCTTGGTCTCCTCATTGCCTATTTTAATGCCTTCAATTTCTTTTTCTTCTCTAATTGCTACTGCTAGTGTTTCCAGTACAATGTTAAATACTAGAGGTGTCAATGGGCATCCTTGTTTCACTCCTGATCTTATTGGGAAGGCTTCTAATTCATCTCCATTGCAGATGATGTTTGTTTATGGTTTTAGATATATACCATTCATTATTTTTAGGAAAGGCCCTTCTATTCCTAAACTTTCTAGTGTTTTCAGTAGGAATGGGTGTTGTATTTTGTCAAATGCTTTTTCAGCATCGATTGAGATAATCACGTGGTTTTTGTTGGTTTGCTTATTGATATGCTCAATTATGTGTATGGTTTTCCTAATGTTGAACCATCCTTACATTCCTGGTATAAATTCCACCTGATCATAATGAATAACCCTTGTGATCACTTGCTGGAGTCTTTTTGCTAGTATTCTGTTTAAGATTTTTGCATCAATGTTCATTAGCGAGATTGGTTTTCTTTCTGTTTCTGACCTAACTGGCTTTGGGATCACTACCATATTTGTGTCATAGAAGAAATTTGGCAAAACTCCTTCTTTGCTTAATATGTCAAATAGTGTGTATAGAATTAGAATTATTTGTTCTTTGAATGTTTGGTAGAATTCACTTGTGAATCCATCTGGTCCTTGGGATATTTTCTTAGGGAGTTCTTTGATGGCTTATTCAATTTCTTTTTCTGATATGGGGTTATTTAAGTGTTCTATTTCTTCTGCTGTTAATGCCGGCAACTTATATTTTTGTAAATATTTATCCATATCACCTAGATTGCTATATTTATTGCCATATAATTGAGTAAAATAGTTTTTAATGATTGCCTTGATTTCCTCTTCATTAGAGGTGAGATCTCCCTTTTCATCTTTGGTACTGTCAATTTGGTTTTCTTCTTTCCTTTTTTTAATTAGACTGATTAGTACTTTGTCAATTTTATTTATTTTTTAAAAATACCAGCTGCTAGTCTCATTTATTAATTCAATAGTTCTTTTACTTTCAATTATATTGATTTCTCCTTTGATTTTTATAATCTTTTTGATTTGCATGCCCAATTCATTTATCTTTGCTTTCTCTAACTTGTTATTATATGTACTCAGTGATATAAATTTCCCCCTGAGTACTGCTTTAGCTGTATCCCACAGATTTGGTAGGATGTCTCATAATTGTCATTCTCTTCAATGAAATTATTAATTGTTTCTATGATTTCTTCTTTAACTATCTTGTTTTGGAGAATCATATTATTTAATTTCCAATTAGTTTTTGGTTTGCCTGTCTAGTTGCCCTTACTGATTATTATTTTTATTGCATTATTATCTGAAAAAGTTACATTTATTATTTCTGTTCTTTTCCATTTGTTTGCCATATTTCTATGCTCTAGTACATGGACAATCTTTGTGAATGTACCATGTGCAGCTAAAAAGGTGTATTCCATTTTGTCCCTATTTATTTTTCTCCACATATCTATTAACTCTAATTTTTCTAGAATTTTATTCACCTCTCTTATCTCTTTCTTATTTATTTTTTGTTTGATTTATCTAGATCTGATAGACGAATATTTAGATCTCCCACTAGTATGGTTTTACTATCTATTTCCTCCTTTAGCTCTGACAGTTTCTCCTTTAGAAATTTGGATGCTATACCAATCGGTGCATACATGTTTAGTATTGTTATGTCCTCATTATCTATTCTGCCTTTTATCAGGATGTAATTACCTTCCCTATCTCTTTTAATAAGATCTATTTTTTCTTTGGCTTTATCACAAATCATGATTGACACTCCTGGCTTCTTTTTCTCATTTGAAGCCCAAAAGATTTTACTCCAGACCTTCATCTTAACCCTGTGTATGTCCACCTGCCTCATGTGTGTTTCTTGTAGACAATATATGGTCGGATTTTGTATTCTAATCCACTCTGCTATTTGCTTCTGTTTTAAAAGTGAGTTTATCCCATTCACATTCAGGGTTATAATTTTTACCTGTGCATTCCCTAACATTTTGGTATTCTCTCCTAGTTCTACTTCTTCCTATTACAGTATTTTCTTTTAAACCAGTGCTTTGTTTTAAATCAATACCCCTTGTCCCCTCCCTTGATTTACTTCCTTTTCCACCCCTCCCTTTTTATTCCCTTCTTATTATTTTTTAAAGCCTAATGTATACCCATCCCCTCTCTTCCCCTCCCTTTAAAAACTCCCCCTCCCCATTTCCCACCTTGGTTTGTTCTTTCTGACTTTATCTGTAGGGTTAGATAGAATTTGATATCCTAATGGATCTAGCTACTCTTCCCTCTCAGGATTAATTCCACTGAGAATAAGGTTTAAGTATTTCCTTTTACACTCTCTTCCTCTCCTTCTTATAATAGTATTTCTCCCCTCCCCTTCCCATGCCCTCTTTGTGTGATATAGATTATCCTATTTTTCTTATTCCTTCAAGTTACTCTTGGTGCCATCTTCTATTCCCTCCCCACACACTATTCCCCCCATATCATCTTAGACTATTTAGTACTCCAGCTCCTCCTTATTACTAATTCTTCTAAATACAATAATAGTGAGTACAATTTTTTAGAATTACACATAATATTTCTCCATATAGAAATACAAATAATTTGATATTATTGAAGCCCTTGAAGAAGGCAATTTAAAGGTCAGAGTTTTCTTTCTTTCCCCTCTCTTTTTTATTTATCTTTTCATGTTTCTCTTGGTTTTGTGGTTGCGTATCACACTTTCCATTTAGTCTTGGTCTTTTCTGTGCAAATATTTGAAAATCGTCTATCTTTTTTTTAAACATTTATTAATATTCATTTTTAACATGGTAACATGATTCATGCTCCTCCTTTCCCCTTTGTCCCCAGCACTCCCCCCACCCATGGCCGATGCGCATTTCCACTAGTTTTGTCATGTGTCCTTGATCAAGACCAATTTCCAAATTGTTGGTAGTTGCATTGGTGTGGTAGTTTCGAGTCCACACCCTCAATCATGTCCACCCTGACCCATGCATTCAAGCAGTTGTTTTTTTTATATGTTTCTTCTCCTGCAGTCCTTCCTCTGAATGTGGGTAGCGTTCTTTACCATAAATCCCTCAGAATTGTCCTGGGTCACTGTACTGCTGCTAGTACAGAGGTCCATTACATTCAATTTTACCACAGTATATCAGTCTCTGTGTATAGAGTTCTTCTGGCTCTGCTCCTTTCACTCTGCATCAGTTCCCGGAGGTCTCTCCAGTTAGCCTGGAACTTCTTCAGTTTATTATTCATTTTAGCACAATAGTATTCCATCACCCACATATACCACAGTTTGTTCAGCCATTCCCCAATTGAAGGACATACCCTCCTTTTCCAATTTGTTGCCACCACAAAAAGCGCAGCTATGAATATTTTCGTACAAGTCTGTTTATCTATGATCTCTTTGGGGTACAAACCCAGCAATGGTATGGCTGGATCAAAGGGCAGGCATTCTTTTATAGCCCTTTGAG
>NC_058131.1:434930288-434940320 GCF_016433145.1 Gracilinanus agilis
TACTTTTGATTTCTTTACCTGAAAATTGCCTATTCATGTCTCTTGCCCATTTATCAATTGGGGAATGGCTTAATGTTTTATACAATTGCTTTAACTCCTTGTATATTTGAGTAATTAGACCCCTGTCAAAGTTTTTCGTTATAAAGATTTTTTCCCAATTTGTTGTTTCCCTTCTGATTTTGACTACATTGTTTTTGTTTGTATAAAAACTTTTTAGCTTAATATAGTCAAAACCATTTAATTTATATTTTGTAATTTTCTCTAACTCTTGCTTGGTTTTAAAGTCTTTCCTTTCTCACAGATCTGACAAGTATACTATTCTGTGTTCACTTAACATGTTTATGGTTTCCCTCTTTATATTCAAGTCCTTCACCCATTCTGAATTTATCTTGGTGTAGGGTGTGAGATGTTGATCTAGACCTAATCTCTCCCATATTGTTTTCCAAATTTCCCAGCAGTTTTTGTCAAATAGTGGATTCCTGTCCCAAAAGTTGGGCTCTTTGGGTTTATCATACACTGTCTTGCTGATGTCATTTATCCCCAGTCTATTCCATTGATCCTCCTCTCTATCTCTTAGCCAGTACCATATTGTTTTGATGACTGCTGCTTTAGTGTATAGTTTAATATCTGGTACTGCTAGGCCCCCTTACTTCACATTTTTTTTTCATTATTTCCCTTGATATTCTTGATCTTTTGTTATTCCAAATGAAATTTATTATAGTTTTTTCTAATTCAGTAAAGAAGTTTTTTGGTAGCTTCATAGGTATGGCTCTAAATAGGTAAATTAATTTGGGTAAAATTGTCATTTTTATTATGTTAGCTCGTCCTACCCATGAGCAATCAATGGCTTTCCAATTGTTTAGATCCAGTTTTATTTGTTTGGAAAGTGTTTTGTAGTTGTTTTCATATAATTGCTGTGTTTGTTTTGGTAGATAGATTCCTAAGTATTTTATATTGTCTAGGGTGATTTTAAATGGTGTTTCTCTTTCTACTTCTTGCTGCTCTAGTGTGTTGGAAATGTATAGAAATGGTGATGATTTATGTGCATTTATTTTTTATCCTGCAACTTTGCTAAAGTTGTTGATTATTTCTACAAGCTTCTTAGTTGATTCTCTAAGATTTTTTAAGTAGACCATCATATCATCTGCAAAGAGTGATACCTTATTCTCCTCCTTGCCTATTTTGATACCCTCAATTTCTTTTTCTTCTCTAATTGCAACTGCTAGTGTTTCTAGTACTATGTTGAATAATGGAGGTAATAATGGGCATCCTTGTTTTACTCCTGATCTTATTGGGAAGGCTTCTAATTTATCCCCATCGCATATTATGTTTGTTGATGGTTTTAGGTATATACTGTTTATTATTTTTAGGAAAGGCCCTTCTATTCCTATACTTTTCAGTGTTTTCAATAGGAATGGATGCTGTATTTTGTCTAAGGCTTTTTCAGCATCTATTGAGATAATCATGTGATTTTTGTTTGTTAGACTGTTGATATGGTCAATTATGTGGATGGTTTTCCTAATGTTGAACCAACCTTGCATTCCTGGTATAAATCCCACCTGATCATGGAAATCATCTATCTTGTTGAATGCCCATACTTTCTCCTGGAAATATACAGTTAGTTTTGATGGGTATGTGATCCTTGGTTATAGACCCAATTATCTTGCCTTTCTGAATATCATGTTCCCAGCCTTGCTGCTTGTAGTGTGGAGGCTGCCAGATCCTGTGTAATCCTGATTGTTGTTCCTTGATATCTGAATTGTCTCTTTCTGGCATCATGTAATATTTTCTCCTTAACTTGGAAGCTTTGGAATTTGGCTATTACATTCCTGGGGGTTGTCTTCTGAGGATTTAGTATAGAGGGTGATCTATGGATCCTTTCAATGCCTATTTTTCCCTCTTTTTCGAGGACATTGGGGTAGTTTTGTTGGATAATTTCTTATAATACACTATCTAGGTTTCTATTTGTCTCTAATTTTTCCGGAAGACCAATAATTCTCATCTAGTCTCTTCTAGACCTGTTTTCTTGGTCTATTAAGTTCTCCTTGACATATTTCATGTTTTCTTCTATTTTTTCAGTCTTTTGACTTTATTAATTCTTGTTGTCTTGTAAGATCATTGGCTTCTAACTGCCCAATTCTAGCCTTTAGAGACAGGTTTTCAGCTATAATCTTTTGGTTTTCCTATTCAATCTGGTCTATCTGGTTCTTCAAGGCTTCTAGCTGGTCATTTCTAGTCTTCAGTTTGCTTATCAATTCATTTGATTTCTGAGCCTCACTTTACAATTGCAAAATTCTGCCTTTTATACTGTTATTTTCTTGCCAGATCTCTTCCACCTTTCTCATGATCTCAGATTTGTACTCTTCAAGATCTTGTGACCCATTTTCACTTTTTTGGGAAGGTTTGGATGTCTTTGTTTGTCCTCTTCTGTTTTCTGGGGTTTTTCTCTGCAAAATTATTAAGTATTAGTTTTTTCCTTAGTCTTCTTGTTTATTTCTTGGGCCTTACTTGGCATCATTATGCTTTATCTGCCAGAAGTCTGAGTAAGGCAATCTGATTCTCTTTGTATGGAGTTAGCAAACAGTTTTTGCCTGAGGCTACTTTGTGAGTCTCCTCGCTTCTCTGGGGACCCTACTGGGGTCTCTGGTCTAGCTGTTTTCAGGGTCAAGCCCCCATGTTTTTAGCCAGCTGCCCAGAGTCCAGAACTTGGCCCATGCTTGCTCCACTACCTGAGGTTTTCCCCTGAGTCTAAGCGTTGTTGCTGCCTCTCTAGCCCCACTCCTGTGTCCAAGGTCTGATTTTATAGCCAACTGGGGTCTCAGGTCTTGATGCTCTCAGGGGCAAGCTCCTAGTGGTGCCAGTTAGCTGCCTAGGAGCTTGATTTTGTGCCCCAGCTTCCTCTAACTCTGGAGTACTCTAACTCTGGAGTGCAGCCTCTGACTTTGGTACTGTGGTTGGGGTGGGGGAGTTTTGATCTGATCCCGTTTTGATGGGAGCTATTTCACTCCCTTATAGAGTGGAAGTGACCAAATCCCACATACCTTCAATACTCCGCCCTATTGTGGGGTTCCTTCTTTCATCTGGATTGGTTTTTTTTTTTTTTTGTCCTTTGGAAGTACACTATATCGGTTGGTAAGGAGAGGAAGTCGCCCTTCCTCTACTCTGCCACCATCTTAACCCGGAAGTCACATCAGGATTATTATAAAAGTCTGTGAATGTACCTAGAAGAAGAGAGGGCATTTTTGTCCCCGAGCAAGCTATTTGTGTGGGCAGAATTTCTAGCCCTTCTCTTCCCCCCACCTCCACTTTCCCTGCTGTCTGCTCCAAATAAAGCATTTTTTCTCTACTAGCATCACAGCAAGTCTCTTGTCTGCTCATTAGGGTGATTTCTGGGAGTATAAGTCTCCCCAGAAATCCACTCCACAGACATCTATAAGAAATGCTGAAGGACATGACGTACTACTTTAGTATCTTGGCCAACAAAACCCAAATGGGTTCACGAAGAGTCAGATCAATGAACATGACTGAAAAAGATTTTCTTCTTAGAAAGGAGAATTCTTATTGCTCAGGAGGCAAAAAATAATCAATGAGATTAGGAAAGGACTGAATTCTGACAATGCTGAGATCTGGAGGATCAATATCATCGATGCTGCTGTTGCTGCTACTGCTGCCACTATCAGGATCATGGCAAAGCCTTAAGAATTTAACAAAGAGTTTAATGTCCCTTCAATTTTAGTCCAGTAGGGCTATTTTATTTATTAGGAATTTCATGCAATTGGCTGAGGCTTTCCTTATAATGTATGATTTAGTTGCTACTTCCAATTATTTATTCTTAAACCTAGAACTTTAGCTTATTAGTAGCAAAAGGATTTCTGGTTCTCTTTTAAAATAACCTCTAGCTAGAAACTTTTTTGTGTTTGTTGATCAATTAGATCAATCAGATTAAATGTATTATTTTTCATATAAACATCATTACATGTATGTAGCCATAGCTATCCATTTTACCACCCATGAATACCTCTATCTCTTTTTTAAAAATTATTTTTCAATTATGCTTTAGCAAATATAGTTTTATTATGAATATGGATACTATTATAGAAAGTGAAGGATAAGTTAAATATTTTTGATTCTCTGAATTAGCATAAATGTTTATGCCTTTATGAATGTCAAGGTTTGTATAGGCATTGTTTAAAGCAGAAAAAAATAATTACAGTGTGTTTGCTTTTCAAATTCAATGCCATGTTCTTTTTATTTTTTTATTTAAGAGTATAACACTGAAAACCATCATTATTATAATTTTACATTCTCTTTATTTCTATATTTTGTTGATTTTCCCCTTAAATATTAAATACTATGTATGTATACTCTATATGTTACATATATATGATTATGCATATGTACATGTATTGTATGAAATTGTATGAAATGAAAAAATGAATTGATATTCATTTATTGAATTTGGTACCTTTCAGCAAAATGTATTTCTGTATTTATCTTTGTTCAACCAAGTTTTTTTTTTGTTTTTGTTTTTTTTTGCTCTTGCCTCATTTGCACTGGAGAGAGTTCTCATTCTTAAGGAATATTCAATGAAAGCCACTGGAGCAGCTAAAGTAACTGGTGACAAATTAAGAACTCACTCCTAATGAAGATATGTAATTAGACTTCCCAGTCTAATTACAGACCTACCCACAAAGCCATCCACAGAGGTTTTGGTGTCTGATATAGCAGCAATGAGACTGACGGAGGAGAGCAGATTTGAATCAGAGACTTGGGAATAATTATCTGTAGTTGGAAAGTCTCAGGCTATTTCTATCTCTGCTAACAGGAGAAGTTAAATGATACAAGGAGCAGGCTAAAGGAGAAGTTTCTCTACCCAGGACCTGAGGTGGGTTGTAGGAGATTAGCAGTAAACCCAATGTTGACAGGATCTTTTCTTTGGACTTTCATTCAGACCTCTAATGAATTCCTTTTATAGAGCCAATTAAAATTTTAGACTTTCATTGGGCAGCTAGGTTGAACAGAGGATAGAGTGCTAGATGTGAAGTCAGGAAGACTTATTTTCCTATGTTCTAATCTAGACTCAAACACTTACTAGCTCTGTAACCCTGGACAAGTCATATTACCCAGTTTGCCTCAGTTTCTCATCTGTAAAATGAACTGGAGGAGAAAGGAAAAATCATTCTTATATCTTTGCCAAGAAATTCCCAAATGTGATCTGGAAGAGTCAAACAAAACTGTAGAGCCAACAGGAGTCTCTGAAACTGGTTTACCCTTTTTCCCTTTATAGGTAATTAACATGGTGAGGTTTTACCCCAGGTCTTGAAAAGATGAATTCTTCTTGCAGGCAGTGCACAGGTGAGAATCTGTAAGGGTGGAAGTGAAATTCTTAAGGGAAATGATTTAGCCTTGAGTGATAAGTTTGATTGATATTTATATTGATTAGTTGATATTGATAGTTAGTCAATCCCAGGGACAATTAGATCTTTCCTTCTGAGTAGAGTCTGACCTTAATGGCTTCAGACTTTGTCACCCTAACCACATTACCACCAAATAGGGGATGGAAATGCGTTGAAATTTGAGCAGGAAGTTGGGACAATTGTGGCTTATGCAAATACTGCTTTCAGCGCAAATAAAAACTTTGGGAATAGGAGAAATCACAGAGCCTGCTGCCACCCTACTAGGTGGGCAAAAGGGATTGACCATGAAAGGAGGATATTTAGGTGGTGGCCACTGAACAGGAACTGGATAAGAAAGTAATTGGTCATTAGTTTCCTTGGGATATTTATAAATTTACATAAAGAAATTAAGCTTCTGGGCTTTTGGGACCCTTCGGTTCCACTCAAATCTGAGGTGTCCTTCAAAGTCTCTCCTCATTTTACATCACTGAGAGAAGATTACAGAGGGCAATCTACAGAGAGCTCTTGTGCTCACTCTTTCTGCAGACACTTCCAGCAATATCTAGTGTTGAGGGCCATTGGAGAAATAGGGAAAAATTTAGGGCCTGTTATCTGGATTCCCTATGTGACCAATCCAGGCTGAGGCAGTCTTTGTGTTTGGTCCTGGTCACCTGAGCCCTGAAAAGCTCTGGTACCAGCAGGTAGGTTAATCCAAAAACAACTTGACTCCTTGAAGAGGCTATTAGGAGTCCTTTAGAGAAATAGAGTCTGTAATAGATGTTTTATCTGGATCCTATTACAAAATCATTGGCAAGTAAAACTGTGTGTATGATTTTTTCTGCACTGCATGTCAGATGAAGATAGAATGGGCCATCTAAGGTAAAAATCTGAGGCTCCTCTTTTGACTCATTTTTAGATCCCCACCTTTCTCAATATTCTTATTGGAAAGCTTTGAGTCCTTAATCAGACCAGCAGCTACTGAGTTAACAATTTCTCTCCCTGATAATTAAGAGGCCTGAACCCTAAAAAATATATTACTTAGATAAGGCCTAGACAGACAATTTAGTCCAGACTATCTGACCAGGTGCAGTCCTGTAAATCAAGGCAGAATGTAATTAGTAAACATCTCCATGAAATATATTTCTGCTCCCAGAATTAACCCCTACTAATTGGTGGTTGGAATTTGGCCCTTGTCCTTGTACCTATATCTCTACTTTTTAGACTTTAATGGATTGTGTATGATTTGTAACCCCTTCACAGCTGTGACTCTTTCTTTGTGTTCTTTGTTTGAAACCAGTATAAAATAAAGTCCAAATCCCATAGCGTTGGATCAGCATGGGCTAACCACTAGTCTGGTTGTTCTCATTTTCTTTTTCCTGTCTTAACAATCCGATGCCACAAAACACCACTCAGGACCCCTACCATATAGGGAGCTGGCTCTCTATAATCTAGGTATATTATGATACACAAAGCCAAATAGAAACCCTTAGATTTATATAAATCAACCCATGTAGTTAGCAAATACAATGCCAGATTCCAAGAGCTATGAAAAAATATTTTTATTTAGTGTGAGAGATGAAGGTGGATAGAGTAGTTTGTCGTATCAGACCCCCTTACAAGGGTTCTGTCTTACCTTATAGTGCCAGATGATATCTGGAAGGTTATAGTAGATTACAAAAAATCATCAAACCCATTAACAATTCTTGCTGATTTTGTTCATGTTGAAAAATACGTTGCTTCAGGACTGGTATTAACTCTTTATTATTATTTTAACCATTAACCTTTCCAGTGATTTTTTCTCTATTCTTATAAATCAGACTAGTCTAGAACAGTTTACCTCTCTGGGAAGGAGTCCAATATGCCCTCACTGTCCTTTCTTAGGAATTCCTGACCTCTCCTTCAATCTGAAATTTTATGGTGAACTGAAACTTAAAAGATGTCTTCCTTCCTAAAGGCATTGCTATTCATTACTACATTGATGCAATAATATTGACTGGACTAGATAGAGACATTATGGTAGAATTTCTAGAACAAAAAGTTGACCCATAATAGGGATAGGGTTTAGGGGAAATCAACTTTAGGAAAATCCAAGGTATAGTCTGCTTGCTCAGGTTTTGGGAAATTCAACCATCTTCATGTGTTTTTCAAATAAGCCAATGAAGAGTTTTTCAAATAAGGCAATGAAATAAAATGGTGAGAAAAATCAAAACAATACAAAAAGTGGGAAAATTAAACACAAACTAAATTAGACTAACCAACTAAAAAAACCAAAAGAACCTAGATAAGAGCTAAGTATATAAAAGCAGAAAACTACATTAAAAAACATTTTCCAAAAAGACAGCTCAAAACACAGGACTATATAGACTGCCTAAATATAATTCTGCCTAAACTGCTTTAAAAAACTGCCTAAAAAGAAGCAGAAAAAGCCTATATGGGACTAGTCTCTAAAACTTAGGACTGTACCATAGGAAATATAGAAATTACCCAGACAGACTAACAAAAAACTGTCCAGACAGAAAGACATCACAGAAATTGCTGAAGGACACATAAGAGCAACAGAATGCATTGATCCAAACCAAGCAACTACAGAGACAAGTAGTGTTAAGTAACTTATTAGCAACTGGGGGCAGCTGGGTAGCTCAGTGGATTGGGAGCCAGGCCTAGAGATGGGGGTCCTAGGTTCAAATCTGGCCTCAGACACTTCCCGGCCCTGTGACCCTGGGAAAGATCCTGGGCACCCATTGCCCACCCTTACCACTCTTCTACCTCGGAGCCAATACACAGAAGTTAAGGGTTTAAAAAAAAAACTTACTAGCAACTGCTCAGAAATGTCTGTTTAATTTCTTTACAATAAGAAAATTAAAACCTGAAGAAATTACAAAGTTTCTTCAAGCTAAAGTTGGCAGATACATAGGAAGATATATTCATATACTTCTACATATTCAAAGTAATAACAACAAATTGCTAAATAGATACAAAAAAGAGAGGAATTGAAGGGGGGGAAAATGCTAACAATTCTAACAAAGCACCTAACTCCAGAGTAATGCATTGAATTCAGAAAATTAGAAGAAGTAACAAACTGGATTGATTTATTTGGCTATTAAAAACCAACAAACTAAAAGAAGTATGTGAAAGAAATGAAAGAATAAATCATCAATTACTTCTTTATAAAGAAATCAGAATACTTAGAGCAGTGATTCCCAAAGTGGGAGCTACCATCCCTGGTGGGGGCTGCAGCGATCCACGGGTGAAGTGATGGCCACAGGTGCATTTATCTTTCCTATTAATTGCTATTAAAATTTAAAAAAAATTAATTTCCAGGGGGCTAAGTAATATTTTTTTCTCGAAAGGTTGTGGTAGGCCAAAAAAGGTTAGGAATCAATGACCTGGAAGAACAAGAATTCTACACTAGTCTATAGACAAAAATAACTGCTTTGACTTTCTAAACTATGAAACAAGAATCAAAGTCAAATATGCACTAAAAAAAAGAAATAGATAAACTAACTGAAACAGAAACAATAGATATGATTGAACCACAACAACAAAAACATAAAATCAGAAAAACTAAAATAGAACAAACTATGACATCAATTATCAATTCTTTATATAACAAAAGAGTGACTGACAGCTATAGAATATTGGATGATTGAAGAGTCAGAAATTTACATAGCACAAATGGCAGGAGAAATACTCATAAGAACTATATTGTAAATAGTACTATTAAGAATGAATAAATACATGACTACATATGAATGTGTGGAACAGGAGTGGAGAACACCCCTCCCAGAGGCCAACTTTTTACAATGAAAGTTCAGTCAGAAGTTATGAGCAGAAAAGACAGTTTATTTCTCTTTCATGGAAGAGGACACTGCCCCTAATGATAAGGTAAATGCACTGTCTTCTGGTTGAACCTAACCTTTTATTGGTTGTAAGCACAAATCATCTTTTCCACCTCCTTTCCTCCTCTGCCCCACAGAAACTGGGGAACCAAAACTGCAATTTTACCAAATCAAAAAACAGGACAACCACAATTTTTTTCCAAACATTTATTAATATTCATTTTTAACATGGTTACATGATTCATGCTCCTCCTTTCCCCTTTGTCCCCAGCACTCCCCCCACCCATGGCCGATGCGCATTTCCACTAGTTTTGTCATGTGTCCTTGATCAAGACCAATTTCCAAATTGTTGGTAGTTGCATTGGTGTGGTAGTTTCAAGTCCACACCCTCAATCATGTCCACCCCGACCCATGCGTTCAAGCAGTTGTTTTTCTTATATGTTTCCTCTCCTGCAGTCCTTCCTCTGAATGTGGGTAGCTTTGTTTACCATAAATCCCTCAGAATTGTCCTGGGTCATTGTATTGTTGCTGGTATAGAAGCCCATTACATTCGATTTTACCACAGTATATCAGTCTCTGTGTACAATGTTCTTCTGGCTCTGCTCCTTTCACTCTGCATCTGTTCACGGAGGTCTCTCCAGTTTGCCTGGAACTCCTCCAGTTTATTATTCCTCTTAGCACAGTAGTATTCCGTCACCAGCATATACCACAGTTTGTTTAGCCATTCCCCAATTGAAGGACATACCCTCCTTTTCCAATTTGTTGCCACCACAAAAAGCGCAGCTATAAATATTTTC
>NC_058131.1:434943286-434961684 GCF_016433145.1 Gracilinanus agilis
GGATCAAAGGGCAGGCATTCTTTTATAGCCCTTTGAGCATGATTCCAAATTGCCAGCCAGAATGGCTGGATCAGCTCACAGCTCCACCAGCAATGCATTAATGTCCCAGTTTTGCCACATCCCCTCCAGCATTAATTACTCTCTCCTTCTTTCATTTTAGTCAATCTGCTAGGTGTGAGGTGATAACCCAGAGTTGTTTTGATTTGCATTTCTCTAATTATTAGAGATTTGGAACACTTTCTCATGTGCTTATTGATACTTTTGATTTCTTTATCTGAAAATTGCCTATTCATGTCTCTTGCCCTTTATCAATTGGGGAATGGCTTGATTTTTTATACAATTGATTTAACTCCTTTTATATTTGAGTAATTAGACCCCTGTCAGAGTTTTTTGTTATAAAGATTTTTTCCCAATTTATTGTTTCCCTTCTGATTTTAACTACATTGTTTTTGTTTCTACAAAAGCTTTTTAGTTTAATATAATCAAAACCATTTAATTTACATTTTGGAATTTTCTCTAACTCTTGGTTGGTTTTAAAGTCTTTCCTTTCCTAGGGATCTGACAAGAATACTATTCTGGGTTCACTTAACTTATTTATAGTTTCCCTCTTTATATTCAAGTCATTCACCCATTCTGAATTTATCTTGGTGTAGGGTGTGAGATATTGATCTAAGCCTAATTTCTCCCATATTGTTTTCCAAATTTCCCAGCAGTTTTTTTCAAATAGTGGATTCATGTCCTAAACCTTGGGCTCTATGGGTTTATCATACACTGTCTTGCAGATGTCATTAATCCCAAGTCTATTCCACTGATCCTCCTCTCTGTCTCTTAGCCAGTACCATATTGTTTTGATGACTGCTGCTTTATAGTATAGTTTAATATCTGGTACTGCTAGGCCCCCTTCCTTCACATTTTTTTTCATTATTTCCAAAAAAAAAAAAAAAAAAAAAAAAAAACAAATAAAATTTGTTATAGTTTTTTCTAATTCAGTGAAAAAAGTATTTTGGTAGTTTGATAGGTATGGCGCTAAATAGATAAATTAATTTGGGTAGAATGGTCATTTTTATTATGTTAGCTTGTCCTACCCATGAGCAATCAATGGCTTTCCAATTGTTTAGATCCAGTTTTATTTGTTTGGAAAGTGTTTTGTAGTTGTTTTCATATAATTGCTGTGTTTGTTTTGGTAGGTATATTCCTAGGTATTTTATATTGTCTAGGGTGATTTTGAATGGTGTTTCTCTTTCTACTTCTTGCTGCTCTAATGTGTTGGAAATGTATAGAAATGCTGATGATTTATGTACATTTATTTTGTATCCTGCAACCTTGCTAAAGTTGTTGATTATTTCTACCAGCTTCTTGGTTGATTCTCTAGGATTTTTTAAGTAGACCATCATATCATCTGCAAAGAGTGATAGTTTAGTCTCCTCCTTTCCTATTTTGATGCCTTCAATTTCTTTTTCTTCTCTAATTGCTACTTCTAGTGTTTCTAGTACTATGTTGAATAATAGAGGTGGTAATGGGCATCCTTGTTTCAGACCTGATCTTATTGGGAAGGTTTCTAATTTATCCCCATTGCATATGATGCCTGTTGATGGTTTTAGGTATATGGTGTTCATTATTTTTAGGAAAGGCCCGTCTATTCCTATACTTTTCAGTGTTTTCAATAGGAATCGATGTGGTATTTTGTCAAAGGCTTTTTCAGCATCTATTGAGATAACCATGTGATTTTTGTTTGTTAGACTGTTGATATGGTCAATTATGTGGATGGTTTTCCTAATGTTGAACCATCCACACAGTCCTGGTATAAATTCCACCTGATCATGTTGGATAATCCTCTTGATTACTTGCTGGAGTCTCTTTGCTAATATTCTATTTAAAATTTTTGCATCTATGTTCATTAGGGAGATTGGTCTATAGTTTTCTTTCTCTGTTTTTGATCTACCTGGCTTTGGAATCAGTACCATATTTGTGTCATAAAAGGAGTTTGGTTGGACTCCTTCTTTGCTTATCATATCAAATAATTTGTACAGTATTGGGATTAGTTGCTCTTTGAATGTCTGATAGAATTCACTTGTGAATCCATCAGACCCTGGAGATTTTTTCTTAGGGAGTTCTTTGATGGCTTGTTCAATTTCTTTTTCTGATATGGGATTATTTAGGTATTCTATTTCTTCTGCTGTTAATCTAGGCAGTTTATATTGTTGTAAATATTCATCCATATCTCCTAAATTGTTATATTTATTGCCATATAATTGGGTGAAATACCCGCCTCATGTGTGCTTCTTATAGATAATGTATGGTAGGATTCTGGTTTCTAATCCACTCTGCTATTTGCTTCCGTTTTATGGGTGAGTTCATCCCATTCACATTCAGAGTCATAATTATAAGTTGTGCAATCGGTGACATTTTGTATCCTCCTCTATTCCTACCCCTTCTTCTTAAACTATTTCCTTTGAAACCAGTGGTTTTCTATTAAGCTGGTATCCCTTATCCCCTCCCTTGATTAACTTAACTTTCTACCCCCTCCCTCATTATTCCCCTTTTTTTGTTTTTAAAGGCCTAATGAATTCCCTCCCCCTTCTTCTCCCCTCCCTTTTTTGACCTCCCCACTCTCCTGCTCCCCTTGGTTTATCCCTTCTGACTTTCTCAGTAGGGTTAGATAAGAGTTTTATATCCCAATGGATAGTATAGCTACTCTTCCCTCTTGGGGTTGATTACACTGAGAGTAAGGATTAAATATTACCTCTTGACACTCTCTTCCTCTCCTTTTTTTTAATAGTATTGTCTGCACTTGTTCCCTGCTCAGGGTTTCAGAGCCTTTACTCGCTCCTGTGTCTGTCTCCACCCGCGCCTCCACCAGAGCCTGCGCTCTATGTCTGCGCTCAAAGTCCGTGCACGTTCTTTAGCTTTTTGGGGTCCTAAATCTTGTTGCTCTCAGGAACAGGCCCTGGAGCTGCTAATGACTCAATGGGTGCCCCAAACTTGCTCTATTTCTTTTGACCTGGCTTTGGCATTATGGGTGGTGTGTGTGGAGGGGTTGGGGGCGGTGGTTGCTCAGCCCGTGATTTAGTGAGAGCTGTTTCACCCCTTTATAGCATGTAAATGTCCTGGTTCCACGTACCTTCCATGCTGTACCCTGTTGTGGGGTCCCTCCGTTCGTCTGGACTTGTTTTTATGTCCCCTTGAGGAGTCCTGTGTGTTTTGGTCAGGAGTGGTTAAGAGCTGCTTTTTACTCTGCCGCCATCTTAACCGGGAACCCCTAGAAGCTGGTATTTTGAAAAAAAAAACAGATAAAATAGAAAAAGTACTGGTCAATCTAATAAAAAGAGGAAAGAAAAAACGAAATCGACTATATCAAAGATGAAAAGGGAAACCTCACCTCTAATGAAGGGGATATTAAGGCAATCATTAAAAACTATTTTGCCCAATTATATGGCAATAAATATAGCAATCTAGAGGATATGGATGAATAGTTACAAAAAATAAATTGCCTAGATTAATAGTAGAAGAAATAGAATACCTAAATAATCCCATATCAGAAAAAGAAATTGAACAAGCCATCAAAGAACTCCCTAAGAAAAAATCGCCAGGGCCTGATGGTTTCACAAGTGAATTCTATCAGACATTCAAAGAGCAACTAATCCCAATACTATACAAATTATTTGATATAATAAGCAAAGAAGGATTCCTACCAAACTCCTTTTATGACACAAATATGGTACTGATTCCAAAGCCAGGTAGATCAAAAACAGAGAAAGAAAACTATAGACCAATCTCCCTAATGAACATAGATGCAAAAATTTTAAATAGAATATTAGCAAAGAGACTCCAGCAAGTAATCAAGAGGATTATCCAACATGATCAGGTGGAATTTATACCAGGAATTTGTGGATGGTTCAACATTAGGAAAACCATTCACATAATTGACCATATCAACAGTCTAATAAACAAAAATCACATGATTATCTCAATAGATGCTGAAAAAGCCTTTGACAAAATACAGCATCCATTCCTATTGAAAACATTAGAAATTATAGGAATAGAAGGATCCTTCCTAAAAATAATAAACAGTATATACCTAAAACCATCAACAGGCATCATATGCAATTGGGATAAATTAGAAAACTTCGCAATAAGATCAGGTGTGAAACAAGGATGCCCATTACCACCTCTATTATTCAACATAGTACTAGAAACACTAGCAGTAGCAATTAGAGAAGAAAAAGAAATTGAAGGTTTCAAAATAGGAAAGGAGGAGACCAAGCTATGCAAGATGAGCTACACGTGGTCAGAATTAGAGTAAGAAAAATACTTTGAATCTGTGCTTCTCTATCTTTTCTATTTCAAGTAATTATAAATAAACTTCATAGAAAATAAGAACTTGCAAGATATTAATTTCAACCTAACAATTCCCTCTCTATGTCAGGCTTGCTATTAATCACATTTAAACAATTCTCAAATTCACTGAAACCATTATACAGTGTAAGGTCTAACAAAACAAATCTCTAAACATGAGTTTTTGTGCTCAATAAAATTTAGTTAACATTTCACATTTAACTGACAAACAATTTCCACAATAAATGAAATTACATTGAACCATAAGAAAATCATTAGCAATCCTCCAATCTTGTATATATCAACCATTAAAATTAAATCTTAAGGGGCAGCTGGGTAGCTCAGTGGAGTGAGAGTCAGGCCTAGAGACAGGAGGTCCTAGGTTCAAACCCAGCCTCAGCTACTTCCCAGCTGTGTGACCCTGGGCAAGTCACTTGACCTCCATTGCCCACCCTTACCAATCTTCCACCTATGTACACCGAAGTACAAGGGTTTAAAAGAAAATTTAAATCTTAAGTAAAAATTGCCCCAAACTGTGGAATAAGATCTCCCTTTTCTGCTCTGAATTTCTTTTTTTACTCTTTTGGGGGCCCATTCTAAGGAAAAAAGAGGGAAAATCATTGAAGAGATATTTGCTTTGGTCCTCTGCTTAGGATTTTACACTGTGGGCAGTTCAATTTTCCAACTCCCTTGTTTTTATTTTTGTGTGTCCAATTTAAGAACACATAGAGAGAAAACTGTGAAAAAGACACGAATAAACAGAAATATACAACACTGTCACAAGCATGCTTTGAGAGGAAAAAATCAGTGTTTTAGGATGCATATTTAAGAGAAATATTTACAGTGAAAAAATTCATTAAAACAATTTCAGATTACTGTCCCTTTAACTGAGGAATCTGTGCTGAGTTAAGCTGCTGTGGTCAGCCATCTGGTTGGCTGAGTTGACTTCCTGAAATTTCTTGTTCCATAACTTTCCCTATGCCCAAACACTGATTGCTCTAAACTGTCTCTTTATTTGGCTGCAATTTCTTTCTTTTATATGTATTTATTTATTTTTTAAACCCGTACCATCTGTCTTAGAATCACTACTGTGTATTGGTTCTAAGGCAGAAGAGCGATAAGGGTTAGGCAAAGGGGGTTAAGCAACTTGCCCAGGGTCACATAGCTAGCAAGTGTCTGAGGTCAAATTTGAATCCAGCACTTCCTTTCTCTGGACCTGACTTTCAATCCTCTGAACCACCCAACTTTCCCCCTTGGCTGCAATTTCTAACAAAATTCTCTTGTAGCATCTGGAGAACACTGCTCTCTGCTCAGAGTAGGGATTGGGAGGTGAATTGTTCATTAGGCTGACTGGGTTTCTTAAGGAATGAAATTTTATATCCCCTCCTCCTTCCTACTCAGATTTCCTTTCTTTTGCTTGGAAGCCTGTTGCTGGAGCAGGCACAGCCAGGGTCTGGAATGTAGGTGGAGGGAGTGAAACTGTATCTTAAAATCTTTCTGCCTCTTCCTCCCTAACTCCTTGTCTTTATTTAATCCTATGGCTAAGCAGAGAGGGATGAAGCAAAGACTCAACAGAAATCTACAGGACACACTCTCTCACATATTCATACCCATTGAACCTGTACCTGCAGGTTTCTCCCAGAAGTTACTGAAATATGTCTCTTTTCAGTTACCTAGCTATGAAATTTTAGTGTGTGGTCTGACCATCCGACAGCCTCCCCTGGATCCAATTTCAGAACAGACAGACAGACTCATCAGCATCTGGTTCCACACTGATTTGAATTTGGTCTGACATTTTCTTGTCATGAGAGCCAGGCATAGTCATCAGATAGGCTCCACTAGTTTCCCAGAGTTTCTGACCCAGGTTCTTGAGAGAGAATTGCATACACCCTCAGACTGCTTCTCAGTCTGGGATAGAAATATCTCCCTGGCGCCTCCATCTGTTATAGAGAACAAACTAATGCATAGGCTCCCACAAGTCCAAATTATAGAAATCATTACCTTAATTACTGACCAGCAAGGTGGCCCCAAAGGGGAATCTCACCCAACAAAGGGAGAGGTGCAGAACTTATAGAAGGACAGGAAAAAGCACCAAAGGAGGATATTTGTAGTTTTGAACAAAGCATAGATATGCATTCATATTGGGATCCTCCAGAGCAAGCAAACAATTAAGCACAGAGGCAGACTGTTTATACTTTTAGTAATTTCTCAGAATTCCAGGGTTTATCAGTGGGAGGAGGGCATATATATCCTGCCATAAATTTAATCCTAGGGTGGACTGTATCTAAGTCCTTGGGGGAAGCTACAGCTTTCAGAGGAGACTAACAGGTACTGCCTGAAAATTTGGTTTTTGACTTCTTCCCTGCAGGCTTCCTGGACATGCCTGGGACTGTGGGTTTTTGTCTATTACAGATTGATCAATAAGTCACATGAAATTCAGTTGCAAAGAGAAGAAGCAAAAAATGGCACCATAAGTAAGCAAGGACAACTAGGAGCAGACACAGAAATCCTAAAAACAATAAATGAAATCATGAGGTCAATTCAGTCTCTACCGAAGACCAGAAAGGAAAAAAACTAACTTCCTAATCAGAAATAGTCCTGGGATCAACTGAGAAAATATCAGGAACAGAGAAAGAACTAATGAACATTCTCATGATATTGAGAATGGATGAGTTGGAGTGATGGAGGATAGACACTGAGTCCTAGCAATGACACTTGGGTTCCCCAGGTCAACAGCCTTCCCCAGAGCTTTAGAACAAACTCTGGAGGTTTCATGCTTCTGCATATCAGGGAGGGGAATCATCACAGAGGGAGGCAGCTGCTCTTCTTCCCATTAAACAGAGGAAGACATTCAAATTGGGCTCTTTCCTCTAGGCATGAACCCAGTACAAAACCTGTGTCTGCAGCTCTGGGAAAGGAGCTTCTTCTCATGTGGTCTTTCCCTCCTAAGGACTGACACTGCACAGCCTAAAACATGGGATTTGGACTAAAAGGAATTTTCATTTTGACTATTTTGCAAAGTAGTTTTAATTTTTGTTATTTTGTGTTTGGAGGAGGAAAATAAGTCTTTGAAGTGATAGATCTGAGTAACTATTGTATCAAATGACTCTTTGTTTGCAGGTGTCCATTGTGACATTCAGCTTGTGGAGTCTGGGGGAGACGTGAAACTTCCTGAAGGATCCCTGAAACTCTCCTGCAAAGCTTCTGGATTCACCTTCAGCAGCTATAGCATGAATTGGGTTCGCCAGGCTCCAGGGAGTGGAGTGGGTCACATACATTAGTAGTAGTGGAGGTACCACAAGCTATGCAGACTCAGTGAAAGGCCAATTCACCATCTCCAGGGACAATGGCAACAGCCTGCTGCACCTGCAGATGAAATCCCTGAAAGCTGAGGACACAGCCATGTATTACTGTGCAAGACACACAGTGAGGGAGAGGTGTGAGAGAGCAGACATAAACCTCCTACTTCAGAGAGTTCTTGTGGAGAATAAAAGAGAGGGAACTCTGGAACACTGAGCACAAGGAGCCCAGTTACAATAGCAGGTGAAGAGTGAGGCTGACAAGTTTGTTTCAAGGTCTGACATTCACCCAAATCCCAGTGAACATATTTTTCTCTATCTTAATAACTTTTTCTTTCTGCTGCTCTTTCCTATTTCCTTTTTTTAAATTTTATTTATTTATTTTTCAACCTTACCTTCTGTCTTAGAATCAATACTGGTTCTAAGGCAGAATAGTGGTAGGGGCAAGGCAATGGGGATTAAGTGACTTGACCAGGGTCACACAGTTAGGAAGTGTCTGAGGCCACATTTGAACCCAGGACCTCCCATCTCTAGGCCTGACACTGAGCCACCCAGCTGCCCCCTCTTTCCTATTTCTGATACTCACAGGCACAGAGAAGAGATGAATTCTTGTAATCATTTACATATTTTGCACATGGAGACTCTAATTTCTCTTAAGTTGCCAAATATAAGGCACAAATGACAAATCAGGAATTATTGAACATTTACTACGTTCATGCTTGTAGTGTTTTCATGTACACTGAGCACAAGGAAACATGTTTGTGTAGGAAATCCAGCTAGTGTGCTGAGTCAGTCTGGGGAAATCTTTTTAAAGCCTAGTTTTTAACCTTTACTTCTCAGGCAGCTACCTAAGAAGGGGGGGACATGCTCCCCAGCCTCTTCTCATTTGAATCATGGACCAAACACTTATGAAGGAGCCAAGGGCAGAGGGGCAGACCGGGGACTACTGGGAGGCCTGACCCCGACGACAAGAAGACCGGAGCCATCAGGAGCTTAGAGAGCGCAGGCAGACCCTGAGTGTGAAGACAAAGCTGAAAAGGGGCAGGGTTAAAAAAGGCAACCCAGAAGAAAAAGATTAGCAAGAAAAACCTGGAACACTCAACAACTTTTACACAGAAAATCCAGACAACAGAGGGGGACAAACAAATAACCAAACCTTCCCCCCCCAAAAAATGAAAGCTGGTCACAAGCTATTGAAGAATTCAAAAATGAGATGTTGAGGAAGATGGAAGAAATCTGGCAAGAAAATAACAGTTTAAAAGGCAGAATTTCGCAATTGGAAAGTGAGGCAAGTCAACTGAAGACCAGAAATGACCAGATTGAAAAGGAAAACCAAAAGATTATAGCTGAAAACCAAAAGATTATAGCCGAAAACCAAAAGATTATAGCCGAAAACCAGTCCTTAAAGGCCAGAATCAAACAATTGGAAGCCAATGATCTCTCAAGACAACAAGAACAAATAAAACAAAATCAAAAGACTGATAAAATAGAAGGAAACATGAAATATCTCAATGAGAAAGTGACAGACCAAGAAAACCGGTCTAGAAGAGACAATTTGAGAATCATTGGTCTTCCAGAAAAAGCAGAAATTAATAGAAACTTGGACTCCATACTTAAAGAAATTATTCAGCAAAATTGCCCTGAAGTCCTACAACAAGAGGGCAATATAGACATTGAAAGGATCCATAGATCACCCTCTAGACTGGACCCAGAAAAGTCAACACCTAGGAATATAATAGCCAAATTCAAGAGCTTTCAAGTAAAAGAAAAAATCTTACAAGAAGCCAGAAAGAGACAATTCAAATA
This sequence comes from Gracilinanus agilis, assembly GCF_016433145.1. Classification (NCBI taxonomy): domain Eukaryota; kingdom Metazoa; phylum Chordata; class Mammalia; order Didelphimorphia; family Didelphidae; genus Gracilinanus; species Gracilinanus agilis. Next base: position 434,952,727 of record NC_058131.1, read on the forward strand.
TCAAGGAACACCAATCAGGATCACACAGGATCTGGCAGCCTCCACACTAAAAGACCACAAGGCTTGGAATATGATATTCAGAAAGGCAAGAGAGCTGGGCCTACAACCACAGATCAACTACCCATCAAAATTGACTATATATTTCCAGGAGAAAGTATGGGCATTCAACAAAATTGAAGATTTCCAAGTATTTGCACAGAAAAGACAAGGGCTAAATGAAAAGTTTGATACCCAACCACAAAAATCAAGAGAAACATGAAAAGGTAAATAAGAAACAGAGGGGAAAGAAAGAAAACTCATAATTTTTAAATTTGCCTTTTTAAGGGCCTCAGTAAGATCTAATTATCTGTATTCCTATGTGGAGAAATGCTATGTATAATTCTCTGTAGTGAACTCTATTCACAATTATAATATTCAGTATTATAGCAACCAGAAGAATAATTCATAGGGAGAGGACAGGATACTAAATGGTCTAAGATGACATGGGGTGTGGGAAAAAGGGGGGAGGGAATAGTAGGGAACACCAAGAAAAATCTGAGTAAATAAGAAAAATAGGATATTCTATTACACACAAAGAGGGCATGGGAAGGGGAGGGGATAAATAATATTGTAAGAAGGAGAGGAAGAGAGCATTAAGAGGTAATAATCAAACCTTCCTCTCAGTGTAATCAACCCAGAGAGGGAAGAGTAGTTTTATTATCCATTCAGATAAAAAACTCTATGTAACCCTACTGAGAAAGTCAGAAGGCATAAACCAAAGGGAGCAGGGGAATGGGGAGGTCAAAAAGGGGAGGGGAGAAGAAGGGGGAGGGAATTCATTAGGCCTTTAAAAAACAAAAAGAGGAGAATAACAAGGGAGGGGGCAGAAAGGGAAGCCGATCAAGGGAGGGGTTAAGGGATACTGGCTCAAAGCAAACCACTGGTTTAAAAGAAAATAGTGTAAGAAGAAGGGGTGGGTCTAGGGGAGGATACAAAAATGTCAGCAAATGCACAACTGATAATTGTAACTCTGAATGTGAATGGGATGAACTCGCTCATAAAAAGGAAGCAAATAGCAGAGTGGATCAGAAACCAACATCCTACCATATGTTGTCTACAAGAAACACATATGAGGTGGGTAGACATACACAAGTTTAAGGTTAAGGGCTTGAGCAAAATCTTTTGGGTGTCAAATGAGAAAAAGAAGGCAGGAGTGGCTATTATGATCTCTGACAAAGCCAAAGTAAAAATAGATAGGATTAAAAAAGACAGGGAAGATTATTACATTATTAAAGGCAGTATAAACAATGAGGAAATAACACTGCTCAATATATATGCACCAAGTGGCATAGCACCCAAATTCATAAAGGAGAAACTGGCAGAGCTCAAGAAGGAAATAGATAGTAAAACCATAATAGTGGGGGATCTAAATATTCCTCTCTCAGATCTAGATAAATCAAACCAAAAAATAAATAAGAAAGAGGTAAGAGAGGTGAATGAAGTCCTAGAAAAATTAGATCTAATTGATATGTGGAGAAAAATAAATAGGGACAAAAAGGAATACAACTTCTTTTCAGCTACACATGGTACATTCACAAAGATTGACCATGTAATAGGGTATAGAATCATTGCAAACAAATGTAAAAGAGCAGAAATAATAAATGTAACCTTCTCAGATCATAATGCAATAAAAATAATAATTAGTAAGGGTACCTGGACAGGAAAATCAAAAACCAATTGGAAATTAAACAATATGATTCTCCAAAACCAATTAATCAAAGAAGAAATCATAGAAACAATCAGCAATTTCATTGAAGAGAATGACAATGATGAGACATCCTACCAAACTCTGTGGGATGCAGCCAAGGCAGTACTCAGGGGGAAATTTATATCCTTGAGTGCATATATTAACAAATTAAGGAGGGCAGAAATTAATAAATTCGGTATACAACTCAAAAAATTAGAAAGTGAGCAAATTAAAAATCCCCAGATGAAAACTAAATTAGAAATACTAAAAATTAAGGGAGAAATTAATAAAATCGAAAGTAAAAGAACTATTGAATAAATAAATATGATTTCTTTTAATCAATTAAATTCTCTTAGAGTTTAAAACACTCAGAAATCCATTGGGGATGTTATTTTTCTGAATTTCTCAAACTCCTCTGTCTGTCTTCAACATTCCATTGTGATCATAGACAAACACAACAATAAAACTTAAGATTCAAATTGATCAGAGACACATAGACAGAACATATAGACACACAGACTGATCAAGGACATATTTCCTGGGCATTTCACATATACTCTAACAAATATATGACATCCTATCAAAAGATCAATAAATCATATCTTTCATTGCTAAAGAAATCTGGAGAAAAAAGAAAGTTTACTATTCAGAGAATTTATTAACTCTATCAAGGAACTGGCTAAACTAGGATGAATTCTTGGATTAAATTTAGTCATTGGTGGGGCCGATGTAATGCAGGTAATTTGAGGAAAGGTGTGTGGTAAAAGGAGATTTTGAAAGGAGGTTGTCAGGGACTTGCTAGGTAGGTAATCTAGTTACAGATAGGCTGGAATAAGGAGATTCAGAATATAATATGGGCTGAAGGGAACAAAGATCTTCAGGGAGAGGATGAATTAATCTAAACAGGCAAAGACAGCAGGGCTCATAGGCTAGGACTTAGACTTAAAGACAAACATGAGGGAAATAGACTGAACTGAAATTAACTACAGGCTTTAGTTAATTTCACAGGAAGGGACTTGTTTTAAAGTTACACCTTCCTTCGAGATGGATACCCCGGCTTCCCTTCAAGTCCAGAGTATGTTGGTTCTTTCCCTCTTCTTCCTCTCTTACTAATTAAATGACAAAGTAACTAACAGGTCTGTTGAAACACAAAAGGGTTTATTGTTTTTAAGGATGATTTGTCAGGAAAGTGGATTGAGGAAGCCCTAACAGTTATTACAGGAACCTCAGGTGGAGAAGGGAGGCAGAGATGGAGTCTGAGCAAGGTCCTGCCTTAGCTCAGCTCTCAAAGGTGCTCTTGATGTCTAAAGGGAATAAAATGATGACTAACCAATTTCTTTAGATAAAATACTGCCAAATTATAGTTAAATCCCTCACAGATTTGAACTACTCTCTAATTTATTCTCCTTATTAACTCCACAGACATTTAAGGTAAGGGAAGGAAGGTAGGAAATACTATAGGGAATGAAGATACAAAGGGTTTATCTAAACTAACAATTCTTAAGTAAATATTCCAAAACTAGGCTAAATTTCAATTCTACAGATAGGCCAGGAAGCAGCTCAGCTGGTCTGAAACTCTCTCCACAAGATTCCCCAAACCAACTGACTTCTCTCCCTCCAGAATCCAAACCCCTAACTGATTTCAGAACTCAGCCAAAGCTTGAAAAAAAAACTATCATGACCCCCTCTCTGCACTACAAATGCCCCTTTTCTTTTCAAAATGTGCAACTAGCACCATTTTAATAGTTACTAAAGTCTAAGGGATTACTACTCTTATACTAAGCTAAATTCTCACTGAGCTCTTATCCCTAACTAAGTTTGCAAAATAATAAAAGGTTGCTATCTTCTAAACTATGCTACAACTAAACTAAGCTAAAACTAAGATGGGTTAAGGTAAAAGCATAGGAAAGGAATGGGGATTTCAGTTTTTGCAAACAAATTTTTGAATAGAAAGGAAAACAAATTACATTTAAACATTCACAAATATTCTTAAGGCTAATTTTTGCTAACTAGAACAAAGTAATGAATCCTATCTATGCATCTATCTAATTTTATGAACTAATTAGATAATTAATTAATACTAATTAATTAGTTAATACTAAGAAAAGTTTTGCAAATATTTTTTGCAAATAAGTTTCTAAATTCTAGTTCACTTGCTAAAGTTAGTGTATGAATAGGTTAGTACACTTATGCCTATGTTAGAAATGTTAGTAATAATAAGTAAGCCTATGTTTTTGTAAGTCTATTGGTTAAACCATAGACCTTTGCTATGTACAATATTTACAAAGAAAATTTTCAGAAAATCTGTCCCTGTACTAACTTACTAAACTAACTAAACTGTCCCTGTGTGTTAGTAAAACTTATTGCTAATGGTTAGTAAGCAAAATTACATATGTACATGACATGTCAGGTGATTTGAGTAGAACTGTGTCTGAACCAGAGTAAGAGACTTTCTTTACTAAGGCAGATATACCCTTCTCTCTTAAGTGTAAGTTTATGTTTCACATGTAAATGTGAAGTCAGGAAATATTTTATGTGTTGTCTAGAGACTTATCCGTGTAATGATGTGTTACATACTTACTCCACTGGAATTCTTTTGCAATTAGCATGATGTAATGGAGATAATTTGAGGAAAGGTGTGCGGTAAAAGGAGATTTTGAAAGGAGGTTGTCAGGGACTTGCTAGGTAGGTAATCTAGGTTACAGGTAGCCTGGAATAAGGAGATTCAGAATATAATATTCAGAATAACTATCATGACCCGCTCTCTCTGCACTACACCGGTGGTTGGCCTCCTTTCCATCTTCCCTGAAATCTCTTATCAGGTAATATGTAACCATTTCGATGGAATTTAGAATTACAATTTCTCTTCCATTAGTAACCTTTCTCACATCTGGGACACAAAGAATTAGGGGCATTGGAACAAGAGCTTTTTACAGCCTTTGAGCCCTTAATCATTTCAGAATATGTTTTTCCTTTCAGAGCTGCTGCGATGGCTATATCCTGCATATATGCTGGAGTAAAGAAAAGATGTCAGGCCCAAAAAAGAACTTCTGGAATAAATCCAAAAGAAGTTTTAAAAATAAATAATAAAATATTTAGGAGGAAATTTTGAAAAGAAAATGATAGAAAATGTAAAGAGCTTAGAACAAAAACTCATGGAAGAAAGCAGTTTCTTCATAAAGGAAATGTAAAATCTCAAATGGGAAAATAAATCTATAAAAACAGCTCAGAGCCTTAAAGAAGAAATCAGTTTCCTAAAAATAAGAATTGGACAAATGGAAGCTATTGATTCTATAAAATAGCAGGAAGCAATAAAATAAATTTAAAGGAATGAAAAACAGTAGAAAAATATCTGAAATATCTCAATGGAAAAACAGCTGATATAACAAAGAGATCCAGGAGAGATAACATAATCTTTGAACTGCCTAAAAGCCATCATTAAAAAAAAGAAGTCTGGTCACCATGTTGCAAGAAATTAGCACATAGAACTGTTCTGATATTCTTGAACAAGATGGTAGATAGAAATTTAAGAATCCACCAACCACCACCTGAAAGAGATTCCAAATTTAAGGATCTTAGCACAGTTAAAGGAGAAAATATAGTAAGTAGCTAGAGAAAAAATTTCAAATATCATGGAGCCACAGTCAGCATTACACAGGACCTATGGTTTCTACATAGAACACCTGATGACATGAAATATAACATTCTAAAATAAAAATATTTAGGATAATGAAGAATCACCTACCCAGTGAAATGAAGCATAATACTAAAGGGGAAGAAATACACATTTAATTAAATAGAGGACTTGGTGAATTCCTGACAAAATGAGGAGAACCTAAAAGAAAATTCAGTGATCAAGTCTAATTCTCAAGAAAACATGAAAAAGGTAAAGAGAAAAGAAAAACTCAAGTGACTTAATTGGGGTGTACTGATCATATTCCTACATGGGAAAGCACTAACTAGGATACTTAAGATATCTATGACAAAAAAGATACTTAAGGTAACCATAGGAAACAATGGGGTTAAACTAATTGAATTACTAGAAAAGATGATAACTAAGATACTTTAGGTATCTATGACATATGAAGTGCCTAAGGTACCAAGATTATTTAGGATACTTAATTTATGAAACATATTTAAGAACTATCACACACACATACACACACACACACACACACACACACACATATATATATATATATATATATATATATATATATATATATATACACACACAATTGGTCCAAGCAACATTCTGGAGTTATTGAAATATTCTGATAGTCTTTAAATCATTTGGTATCAGTTCTTAGAACAGCAGCGAAAGCCATCTCTTAGCAGTTTCTTTAGTAGTCATTAGAATTTCATTAAAATTCATTAGAATTTCATTAGAAATTCATTCAAATTTACTTGTAACAAGCATACATGTATGATAATTGCTATAAAAATGCAATTTGCCTAAAAATGTCATGATAGTGGTGTAATTGAACATGCATGCAAGGAACTCTTTTTGGCTTCCTGATATATATATATATATATATATCATCCATTCAGAAGGTATCTAAAGTCATTTCTAAAGACCCCTTATGAAATTACAATTTAAATTCTTAAATCATTATATTCTCCAAGGTTGTATAAGCAACATGTGACCTCAATAGTTAAGATGACAAATCCAGGATACGTAAGACTTATGGGCTTTTTACAACTTAAAAAAAATTTGTGTAAGATGTTCATGGGCTTTTTACAATGATATGTTGTTCAGTAAAATAATAGGGAAATGGTAGAGATAAAGAATCATATAACAGAATAGATATTAATTAGATTAATACAGATAAACTTAAAAAATTTAAACCTTAAACAAATCAGCAAATACAGTAATATAAACAAACGACCAGTTATAAGCAGTGTAGCCAAAAATCCTTTTTACCCATCCCAGTAGGCTTGTTAATTATCTTGAGGGGAAAATTGAAAATAATTAGCAAGCAATAAACTTTCAGATAAGGTTATTTCCCCTCCTCTATATAAATCAACCATTGAGGTTTCATTTGTCAGAGCTCTGAATTTCAACATAGTGAGGGCAAATTCTGCACAGAGCATAGTGTGCACGACTCTCATAACGGGTATGAGTAAACCAAAAAACCAAAGGGGTGCGAGGAAATTAATTTCTCCCCTGAATCTCAAGATAAGTCAAGCTCTCAACTGCAAGGTTGAGAGCACAATCAGCACAACCCCGCCACAAAAAAAAAAAAAAAAGAATTAAGCAGATCCAAACTGCACTTTATAACTTTACCAACTCAAAGTGTTGTTTCACAGTTTCAAGTATGCTTTGAAACAGCATTATTCCAAAAAAACAGACAAACAAACAAACAAAAAAAAAAAAACACTGAATGGAAGTTTGTTTAAAATTAAATACAAAAAGGCAAAATCTTGCTGGAGAGCAATAGAATATTTGCATATGAGAGAACTGGCCAAAAGGTAGAGACCAAAATCCCCAAAACTTCTACTTCAAATCTACTAATTTAGTCTTTCTGCCCTCAAAAGGAAAAAAAAAATGCAGAGAAGTCCCCTTCCTGTGGAAAAAAATATCGGAATTGCAAGTGTCTCTCACCCAGGAGTCCAGAATCAGTTTAAGACTTCAGCTTAAAAAATGGTAGAGCAGGCTGGAAAAAAACACATGGGGTGGGAGAAGGGATTGGAGTTCTGACAAGTCCATTGAATAAAAGCAGTTCAGATTGGCTAGGCTGGGTGGGGAACTGTGAGGAATGCTGGCTCATGCATATGGGTGTGAAAAGGCAGTGGCAGTGAAAGCAGGTGGGCTGGAGGGCAGAATCTGAAGTAGCCTGGATAGGGTGAAAGCCAGTAGGCTAAGTGGTCAGCAAAGAAAAAAACTGCAGGAGCATAGAGCGAGATAGGGAAACCCCAGCTCTCTGCTCTTGGGAAACTTACTAACTATACTGAAAATCTTAAATTAAAAAAAAAAAATTGAGAATTCAGTCCCTTCATAGTTGCTATAAGAGTGGAGATTAAAATTAATATGCAAAATACTAAATAATATATTTATAAATATTTTATTAATAATAAACTAACAAAAGAGACTTACTAAATGGTACTAATCACCTTGCTCCCAGGAACCAAAAAGAGAAAGAGGGAGGAGTTACAGCCAACTATAAAACAATAATGTGACCACACAAATGTGAAGGTACAGGAGAGATTAAAGGGAATTTTGTGAAAACTAAGGGAATCATGGAGGATGAAGTCCAAGATTTAAAATTTCCATTTATACAGTTCTTTGACCCACCCATTTTGAACAATTCAATTATTTGGTTTCCATTTAATTAATTTTTAATTTGTTATTCCATGAACCCTTGTTGATTAATATTTTTATTACATAAACCATGAGAAAGAGGAAAGCATTGGGAGGAGGGGGAAGGAAAAATAGAATGGGGTTAAATTATCACACATAAAAGAGAAATGAAAGAGGATTTGCATTGGAAGGGAAGATGGGAGAGTAGGGAGAAGAGCACATGAAACTTTACTTTCTTTGGAATTATCTCAATGAGGGAAGAACATACACAATCAATTCAGTATAGAAATCTACAGAAAAGTAGGAGGGGAAAGAAAATAAGAGAAGGTGTTTGGGGATGATAGAAAAGAGGACAATTTGACGGATGTGGTGGTCAGCAATTAAACAAGAGGAAATAGGATGGAGAATGATACACAATAATCATAATGGTACAAATATGTATATGTCTCTCTAATAAAGGCCCCATTACATAGGGAAATCAGTCAAATATATAAGAATACAAGTCATTCACCAATTGATATATGGTCAAAAGATATGAACAGGTGGTTCTCAGAAAAAAATAATTATAGGGCTCTATAGTTATGCAAAAGGGCTCTGTATCACTATTATTTAAAAAAATGAAAATTACCTAATCAGATTGATTATTGTGACATAAAAGTATAATGGCAAAACATGGAGTGGATGTGGGACAGTTGAGACTCTGTTTTAGTATTATGGAGTTTAGAACTGATTCAACCATCTGGAGAGCAATCTGAACATATATCCAAAGGATTATAAAAAAAGAGTATTTACCCTTTGCCCCAGTAATGCATTACTCTGTATCCCCAAAAGATGAAAAACTAAAAAGGGAAAGACCCATATGTAAAAAAATATGTATTTAAAGAAGCTCTTCCCCCTTCTCTTCCCTCTTCCCCCTTCCCCCCCCCCCCCC
>NC_058131.1:434986047-435014716 GCF_016433145.1 Gracilinanus agilis
TGGAAATATATAGTCAATTTTGATGGGTAGTTGATCCGTGGTTGCAGGCCCAGCTCTCTTGCCTTTCTGAATATCGTATTCCAAGCCTTGCGATCTTTTAGTGTGGAGGCTGCCAGATCCTGTGTGATCCTGATTGGTGCTCCTTGATATTTGACTTGTCTCTTTCTGCCTTCTTGTAAGATTTTTTCTTTTTCTTGAAAGCTTTAGAATTTGGCAATAATATTTCTAACCGTTTTCTTCTCTGGATCGAATATAGTGGGTGTTCTATGAATCCTTTCGATGTCTATATTGCCCTCTTGTTGTAGGACTTCAGGGCAATTTTGCTGAATAATTTCTTTTAGTACGGAGTCCAGGTTTCTGTTAATTTCTGCTTTTTCTGGAAAACCAATTATTCTCAAATTGTCTCTTCTAGACTGGTTTTCTTGGTCTGTCACTCTCTCATTGAGATATTTCATGTTTCCTTCTATTTTTTCAGTCTTTTGACTTTATTTTATTTGTTCTTGTTGTCTTGAGAGATCATTAGCTTCTACTTGCTCAACTTTAGCCTTTAGGGATTGATTTTCGGCTATAATCTTTCGGTTTTCGGCCATAATCTTCTGGTTTTCGGCCATAATCTTCTGGTTTTTGGCCATAATCTTCTGGTATTCCTTTTCAATCTGGTCATTTCTGGTGTTCAATTGCAAGATTCTACCTTTTAAACTGTTATTTTCTTGCCAGATCTCTTCCATTTTCCTCAAAATTTCAGTTTTGAACTCTTCCATAGCTTGTGAGGAGTTTTCCTTATTTGAGGAGGGTCCGGATGCTTGTTTGTTCTCCCCTCTGTTTGCTCGGTTGTCTGGATTTTCTCTGTGTAAAAGTTGTTGAGTGTTAAAGGCTTCTTTTTCTTGTTTTTATTCTTTCTCTTCTGATCTTCCTGAGACTGGGTAGCAGTCATTAGCCCAGCAGCTTCTCAGGTTTATCCTGACGCTCAGTGTCTGTCCGCGGTCTATTGGCTCCTGAGGTCTGAGTTCTGTTTTTTTCCAAGGTCAAGGCCCCTGGTGGACCCCCTTGCTTGATCCTCTGCAGGAGGTTCCTTTACAAGTCTCAGGGTGCTGCTTCCACAGTCGTATACCCGTCTGCACTGTTTCCCCACTCAGGTTTTCAGAGCTTTAGTTCCTCGCTGTGTCTGCCTCCACCCACGCCTCTGCCCATGCCTGTGCTCTCAGCCAGCGCTCTGCGCCCGGCGTCCACTCTCTGCTCCCGCGCTCAGATTTCGCGTGCGTTCTTCGGCTTATTGGGGTCCTAAATCTTGCTGCTCTAAGGAACAGGCCCCCTAGCTGCCAATGACTCAATGGGTGCCCCACACTTGCTCTATTTCTTTTTAGCTGGCTTCGGCACGATAGATGTTGTGTGTGGAGGGTGGGGGTGGAGTGGTTGCTCAGCCCGCAATTTAGTGAGAGCTGTTTCACCCCTTTATAGCATGGAAATGCCTTGATTCCATGTACCTTCCACCCTGTGCCCTGTTGTGGGGTTCCTCCGTTCGTCTGGACTTGTTTTATGTCCCCTTGAGGAGTTTTGTGTGTTTTGGTCAGGAGAGGTTAAGAGCTGCTTCTTACTCTGCCGCCATCTTAACCCGGAACTCCTCTTCTAATTATTATAATAGTGAATGCTATAATGGTGAACTGAGTTCACTACAGAGAATTATACATAACATTTCCCCACATAGGAGTACCAGTAATTAGATATTATCGAATCCCTTAAAGAGGCTAATTTAAAAGATATGAGTTTTCTTACTTTCCCTTCTATTTCTTATTTACCTTTTCATGTTTCTCTTGATTTTTGTGGTTGGATATCGAACTTTCCATTTACTCCTGGTCTTTTCTGTGAAAATGCTTGGAAATTTTCTATCTTCTTGAATGCCCAAACTTTCCCCTCGAAGAATATAGTCAGTTTTGATGGGTTCGTGATCCTTGGTTGTAAACCCAATTCTCTTGCCTTTTTGAATATCATATTCCAAGCCTTGCGGTCATTTAGTGTGGAGGCTGCCAGATCCTGTGTGATCCTGATTGGTGCTCCTTGATATTTGAATTGTCTCTTTCTGGCTTCTTGTAAGATTTTTTTCTTTTACTTGAAGGCTCTTGAATTTGGCTATTATATTCCTGGGTGTTGTCCTTTCTGGGACTAGTGTAGAGGGTGATCTATGGATCCTTTCAATGTCTTGTTGTAGAACTTCAGGGCAATTTTGCTGAATAATTTCTTTTAGTATAGAGTCCAAATTTCTATTAATTTCTGCTTTTTCTGGAAGACCAATGATTTTCAGATTGTCTCCTCTAAACAGGTTTTCTTGATCTATCAGTTTCTCATTGAGATATTTCATGTTTCCTTCTATTTTATCTGTCTTTTGACTTTGTTTTATTTGTTCTTGCTGTCTTGATAGATCATTGGCTTCTACTTGCCCAATTCTTGTCTTTAGAGACTGGTTTTCTGTTATAAGCTTTTGATTTTCCTTTTCAGTTTGGTCTAACCTGTTTTCTAGCTGTTTGATTTTGGTCTCCAATTTGCTTGTTAATTCTTTTGATTTGGGGGCATCTTTTTCTAATTGCCCAATTCTAGCCTTTAGAGACTGGTTTTACTTTTCAATCTGGTCATTTCTGGTCTTTGATTTACTTGCCTCACTTTCCAATTGTGAAGTCCTGCCTTTTAAACTGTTATTTTCTTGCCAGATCTCTTCCGTCTTTCTCATGATCTCGGATTTGAACTCTTCAAGACCTTGTGACCTGTTTTCATTGTTTTGGGAAGGTTTGGATATGGTTACTTGTGTGTTCTCCTCAGTTGTTTCCTCTGTTGTCTGGATTTTTTCTGTGTAAAAGTTGTCAAGTGTTAAAGGTATTTTCATCTTCATCTTTCTCTTCTGGTTTTCCTGATGATTCTGGCTTGCCATTGTAAGCTGAGTGCCCTCTCAGCTTTATGCTCGTGCCCAGGATCTGTCTGCACCCTTTAGACTCCTGACTTCTCAGGTGTAGTTGTTTTGAGACAAGTCTCCTGGTGGTCTCCTTGCTCGTTCTTCTGCCTGAAGCTCCTTTAACAGTCTCAGGGAGCTGCTTCTGCTGTCAAGCACCTCTCTGCACTGGGTCCTCACTCAAGGTCCCCTCCTGCACTCAGAATCAGCCCCTTTGTCCGTGCCCCAGTCTGCGCTTTAATCCGTGCCTCTTCCCGAGCCTGTGTCAGCCCCTTCGCCTGCGCCTGGGCTCAGGGTCTGGGTTCAGGGTCTATGCTCAGAGTCCACGCGTTCCTTAGCCTCCCGGGGGGTCCCAAGTCTTTCTGCTCCCAGGAACAAGCCCTGGTGAGCTGCCATTGACCCAATGGGTGCCCCAAACCTACTTCGACTCCTGTGCGCTGGCTTTGGCGTTGTAGGTGATGTGGGGTGGTGGAGGGGGTTGCTCTGCTCGTGTTTTCGTGGGAGCTGTTTCACCCCTTTATAGCATGGAAATGCCCCGTTTCCACGTACCTCCGATGCTGTGCCCTGTTGTGGGGTCCCTTCTTTTCTCTGGATTTGTTTTTATGTCTTCTTGAGGAGTCCTATATTCGTGGGTTAGGAGAAGTCAAGCAGCTGCTTTTTACTCTGCCGCCATCTTAACCTGGAACCCTGGAATCCCCTCTCTTTCATTGCTTTTAATATTGCAGACCTAGCATTATTTAACTGTAAATATTCCTCTGGTCATTATCATTCCACTGAGGATCTTTGCATGGCCAGTGTACTGCATTTCATCCTTGGGCCTTATTTACATGAGAGATGATTTTGTTTCTTTCTCTCTCTGTCAGGAAGATCTGGAGTAATTTTTCTACATCTTTATAGAAAGGATTGTATTGGAAAAACATGTCTTCCATCCTTCTCATTACAGCTATGGGTTTGTTGTTATAATTTGGAACATCTTTTTAAAATTCTTTGATATCTTGAGGAGTAAATGGAGTATGGTGTGATAAATTTTATCACATCCCCAGATCTGTCTGATGTAGGCACTTCCTTTAGAGGGAAAATCATATGAATCAGAATCATAGCGTGGTTTAGGTTTCTTTTGAGTCGTTTAAGTGCTTACCATGGCAGAAAGTGTCTTTTGAGGTATTTGCATGCTTACCGTGGCATGGGTAGGAACTAATATGATCTCGGTTGAGATTGGTTGTGGGTTGGAAGAAGGGACAGGAGTGTCAGGAGGAGGAAGAGGGGAGGGAAGTTTGACCAGGAGATGCACAAGATGAGAGAGGAGTTTCTTCATATCCGTGTCCTTCTCTATTTCAGGAGAAATAGGAGAAATAGGACTTTCCTCACAAAATTTGGAAACAGATTTTTGAGTTGGATCCTCCTTTTTCAGCACATCATGGATAGAGTATTTGGAATTGTCCAATTGGATTTGTACTGCTGCTTGGATTTTGGCTTCCATTTTCCTATTTGAAGCCTTTTGTGTCATATTAAAAATTTTAAAAATGAGATTCCCTAGCAGCATCATAAGGAGGAGGTATTCAGAAACTGTAATGGTTACCAATTTGGCAAAAGCCAAAATGTTTTCCTATATAGAAACAATCATATTGAGCAGCTTCTATTGATTTATTTATTTAGTCAGCTATCTCCAATTATTTATTTATTTAGTATATTTATTTATTTATGATTTTTGATTGATTGATTTAGTTTAAATAGCAAAAAATTTATTTTTTTATTTGTATGGTTTTGCTATATATTATATATTACTTGTGCTGCCCTCTACTGGCAGAAAGGTAGCATTATAGCTTAGCATAAAAAAGGGAGGTTGGCCTCTAGTGGCCAAGATTTAGTAACAAAGGGGGAGAATTAGTGGATTTAAAGCTGAAATGGACAAAGAGGGTTGAAATGGAAGCTGTTTGGGCTGAAAATCAAGGTAAATGGAGTTTTATCCACTTGGAGTTTTTCAGTGAAAGATCAGAGCTAGACAGGTAAGGTAGGGGCAGTAGGGACTCTTGAAAATTTAGGCTGGGGTGGGTTGAAGGTAGAGAGGGACCGGGATTGTTCTGGACCCCTGCTGGTTTTTGTGGGCAGACACCCCCCCCCCACTGGGTTTTATCCGCAAGGGTGAGGGGGATTAGGGTTAAGGCTCCTGGGGTGGGGTGGGAGGATTTAGATCTAGGACCCCTGCTGAGGCAGAGGAGCCTGACAGGGGTTTAGTAGGGGAAGAGACCCTTGCTGGGCTGTGTTTTGTGTGGGAATATTTCTTACCCTTAGGCTATAAACAGGTAGGATAGTTAGTAGGCAGTCAGGCAAATAGATTCAGGTCCCATCTGGAGGTCACCAAATAAGTGTGAGGGTGAAGGGAGGAAGGTAGAAGGAAGGGTGGATGGGAGAAAGGAGAGAGGAAAGTAGAGGAAGGGAAAGGAAGGTAGCAGTCCCCAGCCCAGGCAGGGGGAAATTGACCAGAGCCCTTTGGGGCTCAAATACAAGATAAAGAGCAACTTAAGGTTTAGAATAGCTAGGTTTGATTCAAAGTAGAAAAGGGAAGGTCTAGGAAACATTAGGAGGTAGATAGAAGGGAAAAAGGCACCAAGAGAGAGCTCAGGATTCAAGAGCCTCCAGGCTTGAGAGAGTGAAAAGCTGCCAAACTTTCTGTTTTATACTTTCTCCAACACCTCCCACAAAGGAAATGGGAGGTGTTGGGGGAAGTTGTAGCAGGAAGCCCTGGGAGTTGTAGTCTCCCAAGGCTTACCATAATTTTAAATGACACATTACTAACTACCTACTTAAGCTAATCAATAAACAGTAATTACCTACTATTTAAATCCGTTTTAAATCTTTAGAAGCCTCTCACAGCTCAGTTGCTCCTACTTAGAAATTTCTTCTGTTTCTACTTCTTAAAGACACAGAGGGAGAGATTAAGAAAATTCCTTTAACATGTGTTTCTTGTAAATGACAAATAGCAGGATTCTGTTTTCTAATCCACTCTGCTATCTGCTTCAGTTTTATGTGTTAGTTCCTCCCATTCACATTCAGTGTTATGATTACTGTGTATTGCTCTCCATCATATTATCCCATTTACATACTGCCCTTTCACTCTGTTCCTCCTCACCAGTATTTTGCTTTTTGCCACCACCCCCCAACCCTTCTTCCCCTCCCTTCAGTTACTCCACCTTCCCTTGTCTTATTCCCCTTTTACTTCTCTGTAGGATAAGATAGAATTCTATATCCCACTGAGTATACTTGTTTTCCCCTCTCTAAGCTAGTTATAATGAGAGTAAAGTTAAAGCATTGCCCATCACCACCCTTATTCTCCACTCTCTATACTGATTTTTCAAGCCTATTTATGTTATATAATTTACTCCATTCTATATCATCACTCTGTCAATTTTTGGCTCTCCTTTTTCATTTGGCCCATTTCTACTTGTATTATTTTCATTTCTCCTTCCATCCCTTTCATTTCTTTTTCCCACTTTTCCCTCTGTTTTTCTTAATTGATTTTGAAATCTTTTATTTCAGGTCTGATGTTAGGATAAAATGAGACACTCGTGAACTACTCAACATTTTCGTAATATAGCAAAAATATGCAAGAAGGACACATTAACACTTAACTTCTATTGATAGGACTCCTTCCCCTTTATCTCTATCTTGAAATATGTCACATTAATAATCCATGAGAGAGTGGCTACTGTTGTGGGCTCAGGCACCCAACAACTCTGAGAGATCCAGAGTACACATAGCAGGTCCTCTTTTTTCGCTTCTCAATCAAAAAGTTGCTTTAGGAAAGCTGGAATCAGTCAAGTAGTGTGAGAAGAGGAAACTGTAATAGGCCAGTCTCTAGGAAACTAGATTAAAATGAAGTTTTGTTTGGTTTCTGTGTGGGGATGAAAATTATATTTTATTATATCCATATCAATATTATATCATATTATATCCAATCAATATTGGAGACTGGCTAAACACTATGTTACATTTATTTATATTCATGGAATATTACTGGTATTAAAGATGATGAATATGCTGAAAATTTAGAAATATGGAAAGAGATATATCAACTGATTCAAAAAGAAGTGAGCAGAATTGAAAAGACAATAAACATGACTACAGCAATGTGAAAAGAAAGAACAACCACATAAACAAAAACAAAGAAAAAAGAGAATGTTTCATTATCACAAAGAAAAAACATAGCTCCAGAGAAAAAAATATAAGAAGATGCCTCTATCCTCATGGAGATAAAGGGGTTCACAAAAATGTAATTCCATATAATTCCAGACTTTTGAAATGCATAGATAGTTTATTGATTTTTTTCTCTTTAAAAATATGCTTATATCTATGTAAAAAGGGATCTTAAACTGTATATCCTTTCACCCGGCAATGCCACAAGCAAGTGTGACTCTCAAAGAGATTTTTATAAAATTATAAAAATCTATTTTTACAAAAATATTTCTAGAGGCTCTTTTTGTGGTAGCAAAGAATTGGACATTGAAAGGCTGCCCCCAATAGAAGAATAGATAAAGAAGTTGTGATGTATGATAATAATGGAATATTATTGTGGTATCAGAAATGATGAGAAGGATGATTTCAGGAAAATCTAGAAATACTTGATGAATTAATGAAAAGTGAAGTGATGAGAGCCAAGAATATTGTACACAATAGCAGTTATTTTTTTTGATGAGCAAGTGTGAATAACCTAGCTATTATCATCAATACAGTGATCTAAGACAATCCCAAAGACTCATGAAAAAAATGACATATACCTCCAAAGAAGAAAATGAAGAAGTTTGAATGCAGACCAAAACAAACTTTATTTCATTTTCTTCTTTTATCTGTGATCTCTTGCACAAAATGAATAATTGAAAAATGTTTTATATGGTTGCATGTTTAAAGCCTATCAGATTGCTTGCTGCCTCAAATATAAAATATAAATAACAGTGAAGGGAGAGAATTTGGAACTAAGTTCAAAAAATTTGATAAAAATCAAATGTTCAAAATTGTTTTATATGTAATTGGATAAAAATTAAATGTCATTTTAAAATATTGTTCCATATAATGACTTTCTGAGAGGGGAAGAGATCCAGGAATGCTATAAAACATTTTGGAAATAAAAATATCAAATGACTTTGAGAAAATATTATTTTAATAATTTAGTTGGAGACTAGTTTTGTTGAAAGAATTGATAAAAAAGGATGAAGCAGAGAAAAAATAATTTTAAAAGGGGCTGGATAAATTCAAAAGAGCTTGCATGACCTCTAATAAGGCAAGAGTAAAAATAAACTTGACTGAATAAAGATAAACACGGAAACTACATCTTGCTGGAAGGTATCATATTCAATAAATTAAAATCAATTCTTAACACAAACAAGTGTATATACATGTAGATATGCAAAATCATATATATGTAACACATAGAGTATACACACATAGAATTTAACATTTAATGGAAAATCAACAAAATAGAGAAATAGAAAGTAAAACTATAATAATGATGGTTTTCAGTGTGACCTTTAATAAAAAAAGAACATGGCATTGAATTTGAAAAGCAAAGACACTGTATTGATTTTTTCTGCTTTAAACAATTCCTATACAAACCTAGACATTTATGAGGACATAAAAATTTAAGCTAACTCAGAGAATCGGAAATATTTACATTACCCTTCATTGTTTAAAATACTATGCATATTCATGATAATAAAACTATATTTGCTAAAGCATAATTGAAAAATAATTTTTAAAAAGGAGATAGAGACATTCATGGGGGGTGAAATGGATAGATAAGGCTACATACATGTAATGATGGTCATATGAAAGATAATACATTTAATCTGATTGATCTAATCGATCAACAAACACAGAAAAGTTTCTAGCTAGAGGTTAGTTTAAAACAGAACCAGAAATCCTTTTACTCATAATCAGTTAAAGATCTAGGTTTAAGTAAAGTGACTAAATCATACATTATAAGGAAAACTTTGGCCACTTGCATGAATTTCCTTATAAATAAAATAGTACTACTAGACCAAAAATAGAAGGGACATTAAACTCTTTGTTAAATTCTTATGCTCCTGCCCTGATCCTGATAGTGGCAGCAGTCACAGCAGTGGGGGCATCGATCATATTGATTCCCCTGGAGCTCCTCCAGATCTCAGCATTGCCAGATTTCTGTATTTTCCTAATCTCATTGATTATTTTTTTGCCTCCTGAGAAATAACAATTCTCCTTTCTTGGAAGAAAGTGTTGTTCAGTTATTTTCTTTCATCTGACTCTTCATGAACCCATTTGGGGTTTTGTTGGCCAACTAAAGTGGTATGTCATGTCCTTCAACATTTTTTATACATATATGTGGAGTGGAATTCTGGGGAGGCTTATATTGCCAGAAATCACTCTAAGGAGAAGAAAAGAGACTTGACGAGATGCTAGTAGAGAAAGGCAGCTTTATTTGGAGAAAACAGCAGGAAAAGGAGGGAAAGGGGAAAGGAAAGAGGAGGGAAGTATGGGGGGAAAACAGGAGTTTTAACTTATACTACTTAATTAAATTAACTGGGTTCTGTGGAAAGGTGTGTAAGAGGCAGGAAGGACCAATAAATTCTGGGATTAGCTTAACAAATTAAGAAAAAACATTAGAATGTGTTTGGCAGTTGGAGGCTCAACTGCCAACCCAGATTGAACTAGCCAGGGATAAATACAGAGTTTAACAAATACACACACTATGAGAACTTTAAAGTATGATAAAAACAAACAGGGAAAACAATTTAATTGTAATTTGAAAGGATAGGAGAGGGGGTGCGGTAAAACTATGTCTAACTGACCAGCACTGGAGTCAAAAGAGAAAGTTCCTTAGCCAACCTGGTTTCTGCCAGGTTGACAGCTTGGCTAAGGACTTGAGGGGGAGGGCTTGAGTTTGGGGTTCTCATAACTGTTCCGGAGATGTCTTCAGGATACCAGGAACCAACTCCTCAAACAGCCAATGATCCAAAAGTAACCAGGTAGGGAAAGATGTCTGCAAACTGTCCACCAGAACACAGGCCTCTCCTCTACTCAGAACTAACTTTTAGGATGATATCTTCAGCCTTACAATCTTCACCAATCTCCAACACCCCAATAGGGACTGCTGACTGCACCTCTGCTCCAAACCCCTCTCAAAAACAGCAATGTCTGTTGCTTCCTCTCTCCTCTCTACCCCCTGCATTGTATTCAGAATGTTTCAACAAGTTACAGGTTCTGAGAACCTAGTTATTGCAAAGGAGATTGCTGCAAGAAACAGATCCCTAATCTATCACAGCCCTCTAAGATATAATAAAATGATTAAACTGAATGTGGAAAAGAGCAATTGTTTCTTTTTAAGGCCAACTTGTTAAAGGGGACTGCCTTGTTCAATGTTATTGTCATCTTCCACCATTGGTGCTCAAATGGCCTCTCCCTACTACTTTAGCTTTTATTCCTTGAGCCAATACCCCAAGCCCTTGTAGCCACACTCCTTTTTAATTGTTTGTTCAGCAAAATTCCTACTAAAATAACTTATTTGTTCTAGCAGCACATCTGAGTCTTTAGTACTTCCTTTTGGGCAATGATAGAATTGTCTTTACCTAGAGGAAGAAATATGAATTTTAGTTTTTTTCCCATACTACAAAAAAATGATGACTTTTAATTTACTATGAATTTGTCTTAACTGATTCATAGAAAACAAACTACTTGCCTGAGAACCAATCTATGATAGAGGACAATTAAATCTAAAGAATAAGAAACCTATTCCCAGCTACATTAGCTTCTGGCTATTGTCATCTTCCAAAGTCTCTGTAAACTCATATAATCAAGTCGCTCCTCCCCCATTCCAAAAGACTAAACATCTTGTCTTCTGTATCTCACTGAAGTCTCCTAGTACCAAGAAATGATGATTCTATGGGGAGCCTTGATGGCAATCTTTTGACCATTAAAGACCCTTTATTATTTGGGCAGGTTTTTTTTTCATGTTGACATATTTGAATGTACCACTAAGATTTGAAGTCTCCTACCACTGCATATTGATTGATCCTGCATATATTGTGCCAACAAGGGTCTCTTGTGTTCCAGTGAGGATTTGATTTGCTGGATCCACGTGGATGAGTGAGCTTAAATTTCTCAACTGGTCTTTTATTTCATTTGAGCTTTGTTTGGCTCTTTAATCAGCAGGCCTAGTAGGAGTTTGATAAGTAATTTCAGGTGCTCTGTAGCAGGTCCCCTGACAGTATGGCTGTGGACTATATTTTTAATTATGGACCATGTATTTTCAGATCCTTGGCAATGGCTGCCACTTTCCCTTGCCTTTCTCTCCTTGAAATCACTCCTAACTCTGAGGGGCTAATTCCTCTGATATAGAAGGGCCTTTAGCTCACCTCCAAACCAGATTCAGTTGGATACATCTAAGCTTTTCCCTCTTTGTCTTGACCAAGTTTCCATGAACTCATAATCAGACTGGTTCCCCTCCAAAAGACTATTTAGCCACTTCATTATCTATCTCTGATTGGAGAACACAAATATAATGATTCCTAGTGCTGTGGAGGAACATAGACTTTTGACTTCTATTAAAGATCTTTTATTATAACTACTTTGAAAGGTGGTTTTTTTCAGGTTCATATTTACTATCACTAGGATGTATAAGGAACACAGGTTTTGTTAAACATTATACATTTTTAATGGCTATGTAATCCCAATATACTATATGAATAGAGGACCAAGAGCAATAATCAACACAAAAGTCGATAGAATTTTACTTTGAAATTAAGAAAAAAAATATTATCTCTGTTTTCTTTGCCTTATGGATTAAAAGCAATGGAGTGAATCAATTGATAAAACTTTGTATATCTAAACATATCTTGAATTCCAGTTCTAGTTAATTTCAAAACAACAAAAATACATAATTATATAGACAGAAAAATATAATAGCTTTAATGTTAATATTAATTTAAATCACTTAAACTAAAGGGCTTATGTTTAATGTGGTAAATTGAATCTACCTAAGAGCAAGTTCAAATATTCTGTATTGGAAAAACATTAGAGGCATTTCTGATGAGAAAAAGGGTAATGCTATTATATTTGTTATCAACAAAATTATTTTAAAACACAAGAAATGATAGTTAGCAAAAAGTAAAAGAAAAAATAGAATAATCATAGGCAAAGAAGAAATAAAAGTTATCCTTTTACACATGGTAGAATATCTCTTTATAAGATCATATCCCACCAAAATTATAATTGAAACAATTGAAACAAAAATTTCACCTAAGTAACAGCATAACTAAGGGGCAGCTGAGTGGCTCAGTGGATTGAGAGCCAGGCCTAGAGACTGGAGGTCCTAGGTTCAAGTCCGGCCTCGGACACTTCCAGCTGTGTGACCTTGGGCAAGTCACTTGACCCCTACTGCCCACCCTTACCACTCCTGGGCCAAGGACGGTCCCTAGCCGGGATGAAAAAAAGAGGAGGGTTGGGCGTGGGGCTAGCAACCCCACCCTGTAAAAACTACATCTGCTAAAGAAACTGCAACCTAAAGTAGGGGCAGCTGGGCTAGCTCAGAGGATTGAGAGCCAGGCCTAGAGACGAAAGGTCCTAGGTTCAAGTCTGGGCTCAGACACTTCCCAGCTGGGTGACCCTGAGCGACTGTGTGTCCCATTGCCTACTGGTTGTGGCCCTATGCTCCTAGAATGGAGTCCCAGGATAAAAAAAAAACAGCATATCAATAAAAATACAAAAATCATGACTTTCACTATATGCTATCAACTAAACCTACAAAGACAAGATGCAAAGAGAAATTTCAAGCAAAACTACTAAACAAGCTGTAAAATATTTGGGAGAATACTCTGGAGGATGTGTCTCACCTCACACCTCCACACAGGCATGTATACACACCATTTACCATTTACAGAAAAAAAAGAGTGTCATAAATAATTGAAGTATTAATAACTGATGGCTAGGTCATGTCAATATAATCAGAAAGTTCTACAAAACTAATTTACTTCAGTCTCAAGCAGTTCAGCTGCAAATGCATTATTTATACAATGAAGGGGAAATTAAATTCAGCTAGAAGAAGAAAAATATGAAGGATCTGAAGAGGAATATTGGAAAATGTAAGAAGGAAAGGAGACTAACAAAATCAGATATCAAATTATATTACAGTTTTTGTCCAACAGTGAGTTCTTTTTCCAAAATCTTGGAGATTTTGGGATTTGTCAAACAAAAGGTTAACATGGCCATTTACTACTGATCTATTCCATCAATACACTATTGTATTTCTTAGTCAGTACAAGATTATTTTGATAGTTGTCCCTTCATAGTAAAGTTTGATATCTGGTACAGCTAACCCATCTTCCATCGTATTTATTTTTATTAATTCTCTTGATATTATTGGAATTTTGTTGTTCCAGAAGAATTGTATTATTAGTTTCTCAAGCTCTATGAAATAAGTGTTAGTTATTTTAATTGATATAGCACTGGATATGTAAATTAAGGTAGAATTTAATTTTTCTTACATTGCCTTGGCTTATCTAAGAGCAATTAGTGTTTTTTCTAATTGTTTGTATCTGACTTTATTTGTGTGGAAAGTACTTTGTAGTGTGATCATATAAGTTCTGGGTTTCTCTTCTAGTGTACTCTCATTTATTTTAAGTTGACTACAATTATTTTAAGTGGTATTTCTCTTAGTATCTCTTGCTGTTGGACTTTACTGGTAACATAAAGAAATTTGGATGATTTATGTGAGTTTATTTTATATCTTGCAACTTTGGTAAAGTTGTTAATTGTTTTGATAAGTTTTTTGCCAACCTTTTTATAGGTAGCCTCTTCTGAGGGTTTTTTTTCAGTTTCAGTTCTACCAAGATGGTATATTGGCCTTAGGACTGAGAGCACTGAGACCCACTTCCCAGTGCTGATTCAATTAACCCTTGAGACTACTGATGGCTGAAATCCTCACCTCAGGCTTGAGTAAAGCTTTTAGTCTCACTCTGGGCTTGATCAGGTTGTGCACATGTTAGATTGCCCTTTCCATGAAACTTTGACAAGAGACTCAGGGGCCCAGCTTTGAGCCTGCCAATTATCCCAAAAGAATCTCTGTACTTGCTACAGGCCCTGGCTGGGACTCCTTGATGAGGCTGCTTCAATATAGATTGCCCTGGGATGGAACCTCACTGCAAGTTTGCTTAGAACCTCAAGGAATGTGTGTTGACTTTGACCTCTATCTATCCAGATAGGGTCTCAGGGTCTAGATATTGCCTTAGACTCAGGTTCAGAACTTAGCACATCATTTCTGCCCTGGGGAGGCTTCTTCTGATTAGCTATTAACTCTATTTGACTGATGGAGCAGGTGTTAGTGAAGTAGGTGGTGAAAGGGTGTTGGATCTTTCTCTTATATGTAATAATTCAACTTTATCTGCATACCTTTCAAGTTGGATTGAGCAGGAGAGACCCATGGCTCTGTCCTGCTGATGAACCTGGCTCTCTATCCACTCTGCATCCTTGCTTCTTTGGTTTTTGGCCAGCTTTGTGAGACTGAGACCCTCTGCCGTTTGGAGGCTTCTTCTCTGCACTGTTGATAAATTGGATTAATCCAGTTGAGCTGATCTGCTGAATGTGCCCTTAGGGCAAAATTTCCAGAGGCAGAGGCCCAAGATAGAGGTGTGGTAGCTGAAGGCTGCAACCAGGTTACCTTCCTCTCTGCCCCTCTCCTCCAGTTGCCTCCCTGCCAACTGTGGTCAGAGCCCAGAGCCTTATGTAGCTATGGTAGCAAGGCACTCCATCCCAGCTGGAGCCATTCCCCTGAGAGCCCACTGACCACCAGTCTCAGCACAGTAGGTGGAGGAGTGGGACTTGGACCTTCCTTCTTTCTTTTCCTTAAACCAAGAATTCAACCTTCTCTTCATACTTCATAAGTTGAATGGAGTAGGAGGGTTTGTTGGATTTGGTTTTCTGTCCACCTTGAAGTGCTTTGGTTTTTATTGATGTGGAAGGGTTTTCACAGAGGAAATGACATTTGCTGCTTCTAAGCCTCCATCATGACTCCACGCCCCATAAATCCCTATTCTTATCTGGCATGTTCATGTGTCACTAGTTCCATTAGCTGCTCCCATGACTTTCACTGAACAGCCCTTAAGAAGGAGAGCTGTTTCCAGTTGCTGATTGTCAGCTGACATTCAATATGGCTAAGTTGGCAGTCCAACTTATGCGACCAATGAATGAATGAATGAAGGTTTTGGTGCTTTTTTACACCCTGGTCATCTTCCTCCAGTATCCACTGAGGTAATCCATCTGTCTGAGCAGGATTTAGCTGCCAGTCCCACAGAGAAGACCCTGCCATATAATGTCACATTATCTAATCTGGCTACCCTCCTTCTGTATTCTTGGAACTTAATCACAAAACGAGTCTGAGCACCATCTTGTCCTAAATTACCAAGTATACTAAATATCAGTGCAGTTTCAAAGCAATTAGATTTTCATTTCAAGTTTTATGTTGGGACAAAATGAGGCACTTGCAAACCACCAGGCATTCTACAAAGGAAAACATTGTCTTTGGTCACATGCAGCAAGAACATGCAAGAATGATACAATGGGACTTAGCTTCTATTGATAGGAACCCCCTCATCTCCATCTTGAAATGTGTCTAGTTAATAAGTCATCAGAGTATTGCAAGCCCTGTAACTCAGACACTCAACAAGTCTCATAGAACTATACTACATAAAGCTGAGACTATTTTAAGACTCTTGATCAAAAAGCTGCTTTAGGAAAACAGGGACTAGTCAAATTGCAGGGGAGGGCTTCTGGGTTAAGATGGCAGCAGAGTAAAAATCAGCTGCTTAACCTTTCCTAACCCATACATATAGCATTCCTCAAGAGGACACAAAAACAAATCCAGATGAATGAAGGGAATAAAAGAGACAGGGAAGATAATTACATCCTGATAAAAGGCAGAATAGACAATGAGGAAATAACAGTCCTGGATACATATGCACCAAATGGTATAGCATCCAAATTCCTAAAGGAGAAACTGGCAGATCTCAAGAAGGAAATAAATAGTAAAACCATACTAGTGAGAGATCTAAATATCCCTCTTTCAGATCTGGATAAATCAAACCAAAAAATAAATAAGAAAGAGATAAGAGAGGTGAATGAAATCCTAGAAAAATTAGATTTAATAGACGTGGAGAAAAATAGAGACAAAAAGGAATACACCTTCTTTTCAGCTGCACATGATACATTCACAAAGATTGACCATGTACTAGGGCATAGAAATATTGCAAACAAATGTAAAAGAGCAGAAATAATAAATGTAACCTTCTCAGACCATAATGCAATAAAAACAATAATTAGAAAGAGCACGTGGACAGGGAAATCAAAAACTAATTGGAAATTAAATAATATGGTTCTCCAAAACAAGTTAGTTAAAGAAGAAATCATAGAAACAATCAATAATTTCATTGAAGAGAATGACAATGATGAGACATCCTACCTAACTCTGTGGGATTCAGATAAGGCAGTACTCAGGGAGAAATTTATATCCTTGAATGCATGTATTAACAAATTAGAGAGGGCAAAGATCAATGAACTGGGCATGCAAATTAAACAACTAGAAAGGGAACAAATTAAAAATCCCCAGCTTAAGACCAAATGAGAGATTATAAAAATTAAGGGAGAAATCAATAAAATTGAAAGTAAAAGAACTATTGAATTAATAAATAAGACTAGAAGCAGGTACTTTGAAAAAAAAACAGATAAAATTTACAAAGTACTGGTCAATCTAATTTTAAAAATGAAAGAAGAAAACCAAATCATCAGTATCAAAAATGAAAAGGGAGACCTCACCTCTAATGAAGAGGAAATCAAGGCAATCATTAAAAAACTCTTTTGCACAATTATATGGCAATAAATATAGCAATCTAGGTGAGATGGAAAAATGTTTACAAAAATATAAATTGCCTAGATTAACAGTAGAAGAAATAGAATACTTAAATAATCCCATATCAGAAAAAGAAATTGAACAAGCCATCAAAGAACTCCCTAAGAAAAAGTCCTCAAGACCAGGTGGATTCACAAGTGAATTCTATCAAACCTTCAAAGAAAAACTAATTCCAATACTATACAAACTATTTGACATAATAAACAAAGAAGGAGTTCTACCAAACTCCTTTTATGATATAAATGATACTGATCCCAAAGCCAGGTAGATCAAAAACAGAGAAAGAAAACTACAGAACAATCTCCTTAATGAACATAGAAGCAAAAAATTTAAATAGAATACTAGCAAAAAGACTCCAGCAAGTGATCAAGAGAGTTATCCATCATGATCAGGTGGGACTTATGAAAGAAATGCAAGGGAGACTTCCTGGTTAAGATGGTGGCAGAGTAAAAAGCAGCTGCTTAACCTTTCCTAAACAAAACATACAGGACTCCTCAAGAAGACATAAAAACAAATCCAGAGGAACAAAGAGACCCCACAATGGGGTTCACCATTGGAGGTAGGTGGAATTGGGGCATTTCCATGATATAAAGGAGTGAAATAGCTCTCAATAAAACGTGAGCTGAGCAACCCCCTCCCCCACCCTATACCACCTAAAGTGCCAAAGCCAGCGCACAAGAGTTAGGGCAAGTTTGGGGCATAGATTAAGTCCTTGGCAGCTACCTGGGGTCACCAGGGCCCGCTCCTGAGAACAGCAAGACTTAAGACTCCAAGAGGCTAAAGAACACGCATGGACTTTGAACACATTCCCTGAACGCAGGCACAAGTACGGGCAAGGACACAAGCCCAGACACGAATTCTGAGTGCAGGTGAGGACTCAGATCAGTGCAGGTGTGGACCTTGAGTGGAGACCAAGTGCAAAAGGGGTTCACAACTGTGGAAGCAATGCCCTGAGACTGTTAAAGGAGTCTCAGTCAGAGGAACAAGTAAGGGGACCACCAGGAGGCTTTACCCTGAGAACAACTGAGAACTCAGGAGCCTAAAGAGCACAGACAGACCCTGAGTGTGAGGATAAACCTGAGAGGGCACAGGGCTAACAATGGTAAGCCAGAGACAAGAACCCCAAAAGAGAAAGATCATCAAGAAGAAATCTATAACACTCGACAATTTTTACACAGATAAAATCAAGACAAAAGAGCAAACAGCAGAGGAGAACAAACAAGTAATCGTATCCAAACCTTCCCAAAACAATGAAAACTGGCCACGAGCTATCAGAGAGTTCAAATCTGAGATGATGAGAAAGATGGAGGATGTTTGGCTAGAGAAGTGGGAAATGGCTCAAAAGGAAATAAACAGGTTAGAAGAAAGAAACTCCCAATTGGAGAAAGATGCCCAAAAATCAAACAAAATGGTAAGCAAATTGGAAACCAAAATTTGGCAAGAAAATAACAATTTAAAAGGCAGAATTTTGTAATTAGAAAGTGAGACTCAGAAATCAAATGACATGATAAGCAAATTGAATACCAGAAATGACCAGTTGAAAAGGAAAACCAAAAGATTATAGCCAAAAACCAGTCCGTAAAGGCTAGAATTGAGCAATTAGAAGCAAATGATCTCTCAAGACAGCAAGGACAAATAAAACAAAGTCAAAACACTGTTAAAATAGAAGGAAAAATGAAATATCTCAATGAGAAAGTGACAGACCAAGAAAACAGGTTTAGAAAAGACAATCTGAGAATGATTGGTCTTCCTGAAAAAGCAGAAATTAATAGAAATTTGGACTCCATACTAAAAGAAATTATTTAGCAAAATCGTCCTGAAGTTCTACAACAAGAGGGCAATATAGACATTGAAAGGATCCATAGATAACCCTCTACACTAGACCCTAAAAAGACAACCCCCAGGAATATAATAGCCAAATTCAAGACCTTCCAAGTAAAAGAAAAAATTTTACAAGAAGCCAGAAAGAGACAATTCAGATATCAAGGAGCACCAATCAGGACCACACAGGATCTGGCAGCCTCCACACTAAAAGACCGCAGGGCTTGGAATATGATATTCAGAAAGGAAAGAGAATTGGGTGTACAACTAAGGATCACCTACCCATCAAAACTAACCATATACTTCCAAGGGAAAGTTTGGGCATTCAATAAGATAGAACATTTCCAAGTATTTGCACAGAAAAGACCAGGACTAAATGGAAAGTTTGATATCCAACCACAAAAATCAAGAGAAACATGAAAAGGTAAATAAGAAACAGAGGGGAAAGAAAGAAAACTCATATTTTTTAAATTTGCCTCTTTAAGGGCTTCAATATGATCTAATTATTTGTATTCCTAAGTGGAGAAATTTTATGTATAATTCTCTTTAAGGAACACTATTCACTATTATAGTATTCACTATTATAGTAATTAAAAGAATTACTCATAGGGAGAGGTTGGAATACTAAATGGTCTAAGATGATATGGGGGTGGGAAAGAGGGAGTTGAAGAGCAGAGGTCACCAAGAGAAATTTGAATGAATAAGAAAAATAGGATATTCTATTACACACAAAGAAGGCATGGGAAGGGGAAGGAATGAATTCTTTTATATGAAGGAGAGGAAGAGAGCATTAAGAGGTAATAGTTAAACCTTGCTCTCAGGGTAATTAACCCTGAGAGGGAAGAGTAGATTTATCCATTGGGATATAAAATTCTATCCAACCCTACTGAGAAAGTCAGAAGGGAAAAACCAAGGGGAGCAGAGGAGTGTGGAGGTCAAAAAAGGGAGAGGATGAGAGGGGAGAGGGAATTCATTAGGCCTTAGAAATAAATAGAAAAGGATAATAATGGAGGGGGTAGAAAGGGAAGTAAATCAAGTGAGGACAAGAGTTACTGGAATAAAGCAAACCACTGGTTTAAAAGGAAACAGTGTTAGAAGAAGAAGTAGAACTAGGAGAGGATACCAAAATGTGAGCGAATACACAACTGATAATTATAAATCTGAATGTGAATGGGATGAACTACCTCATAAAAAGGAAGCAAATAGCAGAGTGGATTAGAAACCAAAATCCTACCGTATGTTGTCTAAAGAAACACATATGAGGTGGGTGGACATACACAGGTTTAAGGTCAAGGGCTTGAGCAAAATCTTTTGGGCATTAAATGAGAAAAAGAAGGCAGGAGTGGCAATTATGATTTCTGACAAAGCCAAATTAAAAATA
Source organism: Gracilinanus agilis (assembly GCF_016433145.1). Lineage (NCBI taxonomy): Eukaryota > Metazoa > Chordata > Mammalia > Didelphimorphia > Didelphidae > Gracilinanus > Gracilinanus agilis. The sequence continues at coordinate 435,006,115 of NC_058131.1, forward strand.
GATATGATTAAAAAAGACATGGTAGGTCATTACATCCTGCCTAAAGGCAGTATAGACAATGAGGAAATAACATTGCTCAATATGTATGCACCAAATGGCATAGGAACCAGATTCATAAAGGAGAAACTGGCAGATCTCAAGAAGGAAATAGTTAGTAAAACCATAATAGTGGGAGATCTAAATATCCCTCTTTCAGATCTAGATAAATCAAACCAAAAAATAAGTGAGAAAGAGGTAAGAGAGATAAATGAAATGCTAGAAAAATTAGATGTAATAGATATGTGGAAGAAAATAAATAGGAACAAAAAGGAATACACCTTCTTTTCAGCTGCACATGGTATATTCACAAAGATTGACCATGTAATAGGGCATAGAAACATTGGAAACAAATGCAAAAGCGCAGAAATAATAAATTTAACTTTCTCAGACCATAATGTAACAAAAATAATAATTAGTAAGGGCATCTGGACAGCCAAATCAAAAACTAATTGGAAAATAATAATATGATTCTCCAAAACCAGTTAGTCAAAGAAGAAATCATAGAAACAATCAATGACAATAAATAAACTCTGTGGGATGCAGCCAAGGAGTACTCAGGGGGAAATTTATATCCTTGAGTGCATATATTAAGAAATTAGGGAGGGCAGAGATTAATGAATTAGGCATGCAACTTAAAAAATTAGAAAGCGAGCAAATTAAAAATCCCCAGATGGAAACTGAATTAGAAATACTAAAAATCAAGGGAGAAATTAATAAAATCGAAAGTAAAAGAACTATTGAATTACTAAATGAGACTAGAAGCTGGTATTTTGAAAAAACAGGCAAAATAGACAAAGTATTGATCAATTTAATAAAAAAAAGGAAAGAAGAAAACCAAATTGACAGTATTAAAGTTGAAAAGGGACACCTTACCTCTAATGAAGGGGAAATTAAGGCAATCATTAAAAACTATTTTGCCCAATTATATGGCAATAAATATAGCAATCTAGGAGATATGGATGAATATTTACAAAAATACAAATTGCCTGGACTAACAGCAGAAGAAATAGAATACCTAAATAATCTCATATCAGAAAAAGAAACTGAAGAAGCCATCAAAGAACTCCCTCAGAAAAAATCTCCAGGGCCTGATGGATTCACAAGTGAATTCTGTCAGACATTCAAAGAGCAACTAATCCTAACACTATAAAATTATTTGATATAATAAACAAAGAAGCAGTCCTACCAAATTCCTTTTATGACACAAATATGTTACTGATTCCAAAGCTAGGTAGATCAAAAACAGAGAAAAAAAAACTACAAACCAATCTCTCTAATGAACATAGGTACAAAAATTTTAAATAGAACATTAGCAAAGAGACTCCAGCAAGTGATTAAAAGGATCATCCACCATGATCAGGTGGTATTTATACCAGGAATTCAAGGATGGTTCAACATTAGGAAAACCATTCACATAATTGACCATATCAACAAGGAAACCAACCAAAACCAAATGATTATTTCAAAAGATGCTGAAAAAGCTTTTAACAAAATACAACATCCATTCCTATTGAAAACACTAGAAAGTAAAGGATTAGAAGGAACTTTCCTAATAATAATAAACAGTATATATCTAAAACAGCCAACAAGCATCATATGCAATGGGGATAACTTAGAAGCCTTCCCAATAAGATCAGGCATGAAACAAGGATGCCTACTATTACGTCTATTATTTAACATTGTACTAGAAACACTAGCAGTAGTAATTAGAGAAGAAAAACGAAATTGAAGGTATTAAAATAGGCAATGAGGAAACTAGGCTATCACTCTGTAGATGATATGATGGTATACTTAAAAAATCCTGGAGAATCAACTAATAAACTAATAGAAATAATCAACAACTTTATCAAAGTTGCAGGATACAAAATAAATGCACATAAATCATCAGCATTTCTATATATTTCCAATACTTCACAGCATCAAGAGGTAGAAAGAGAAACTCCATTTAAAATCACAATAGACAGTATCAAATACTTAGGAATCTATCTACCAAAACAAACACAGGAATTATACAAAAACAACTACAAAACACTTTCCAAAGAATTAAAACTAGATCTAAACAATTGGAAAAACATTGATTGCTCATGGATAGGACAAGCTAACATAATAAAATGACCATTCTACACAAATTAATTTACCTATTTAGGGTCATATTTATCAAACTACCAAAAAACTTTTTTACTGAATTGGAAAAAAATATAACAAAGTTCATTTGGAAGAACAAAATATCAAGAATATCGAGGGAAATAATGAAAAAAAAATGTGAAGGAAGGTGGCCTTGCAGTACCAGATATTAAACTATACCATAAAGTAGCAGTCATCAAAACGATATGGCACAGAAGGGAGGATCAGTGGAATAGACTTGGAGTAAGTGACGTCAGCAAGACAGTCTATAGTAAACCCAGAGAGCCCAACTTTTGGGACAAAAATCCACTATTTGACAAACTGTTGGGAAAATTGTAAAACAATATGGTAGAGTTTAGGATTAGATCAACATCTCACACCCTACACCAAGATAAATTCAGAATGGGTGAATGACTTGAATATAATGAATGAAATTATAAGCAAATTAAGTGAATGCAGAATAGTATTCTTTTCAGATCTATGGGAAAGGGAAATTTTTAAAACAAAGCAAGAGTTAGAAAAAATTACAAAATGTAAAATAAATAATTTTGAACATATTAAATTAAAAATGTTTTGTACAAAAAACAATGCAAACAAAATGAGAAGGGAAACAAACTAGGAAAAAATCTTTATAACAAAAAACTCTGACAGGGATCTAATTACTCAAATATACAAGGAGCTAAATTAATTGTGTAAAATATCGAGCCATTCTCCAATTGATAAATGGGCTAGGGACATGAATAGGCAATTTTTAGATAAAGAAATCAAAAGCATCAATAAGCACATGAGAAAGTGTTTTAAATCTCTAATATTTAGAGAAATGCAAATCAAAACAACTCTGAGGTACAACCTCACACCTAGCAGTTTGGCTCAAATGATAGAAGGGGAGAATAATTAATGTTGGAGGGGGTGTGGCCAAATTGGGACATTAAAGCATTGCTGGTGCAGTTGTGAACGGATCTGACCATTCTGGCTGGCAATTTGGAACTATGCCCAAAGGGCGATAAAAGACTGCCTGTACTTCCATCCAGCCATAGCATTGCTGGGTTTTTACCCCCAAAGAGATCATAGATAAATAGACTTGTACGAAAATATTTATAGCTGAGCTTTTTTTGGTGGCAAAAAACTGGAAAAAGAAGGGATACCCTTCGATTGGGGAATGGCTAAACAAATTATGGTATCTTTCAGTGATGGAATGCTATTGTGCTCAAAGGAATAATAAACTGGAGGAATTCCATGTGAACTGAAAAGAGCTCCAGGAATTGATGCAGAGTGAAAGGAGCAGAGGCAGAAGAATATTGTATACAGAGACCAATACACTGTGGTAAAATAGAATTTAATGGACTTCTGTACTGGCAGCAATGCAATGACCCAGGACAATTCTAAGGGATTTATGGTAAAGAACACTACCCACATTCAGAGGAAGAACTGCAGGAGTGGAAACACACAAGAAAAACAAATGCCTGAACACATGGGTTGATGTGGACATGGTTGGGGATATAGACCTGAAACAAACACACCAATGCAACTATCAATAATATGCAAATAAGTCTTGATTTATCACACATGTTAAAACTAGTGGAAATGTGCATTGAATATGGTCGGGGCGGGGGGGGAAGGGGAAAGTAAAAACAAGAATCATGTAACCGTGGAAAATTTTTCTAAAAAAAAATAAAATATTTAAATTAAAAAAAAATGTATGGGAGGAGGAAGCTGCACTAGGCCAAGCTGTAAGGAAGCTAGAGTGGAAGGACATTGTATAGAGAGAAAACCACTCATGTAATGATCATTTATTGAAGACTGGCTAACCACTGTGATAAATTCATTTACATTCATTGAATTACAAAATGATTATTAAGACGGGTTCCATGTTGAATATCAAATATATAGAAACATGGAAAGATTTCTATGAACTGATGCAGAAAGAAGTGAGCAGAACCAAGAAAACAATATACATAATGACTATAACAATGGAAAGAACCACACACAAACAATAACCAAAAGTGAATAATGCAAAATTACAAAGAAAAACTATTGTTCCAAGAATGAATTCATGCCATAAATTCAGAGTTCATCCAATATTAGGAAAACTATCCACATTATATCCTTTTAGGGTTAAAATTAATGGTTTGACTAAAATATGAGAGAATGTGGTTGCCAAAATTATAACTCAAGTCATAAATGACTTTCAGCAGCTTTATTTACAAAATGGAGGGAAAGAGTAAGGTATAGAAATGTGAAAGAGGGCAGAGTGAAAAGTCTAGTTCATCCCTCTAAATATTTGCTCCAGGCCCTGGTTCTACTCTGGCAGAGCTCCAGAAGCTCCAGATGGAGGGCCCAGAGGTAAATTAAGCAAGGATTTCACCCACGTGGCTTCCTCCTAGAGGCTGGAAAATGTAGCGCAAAGGTACAATCAACCCTGCAAAAGGCTAACTGCAAAATTTCTTGCAGTTGAGAGGGTTTAGAACCCTGACTAGCAGCAGTTGATCCTGGAGGCTTGGTCAGAGCAGAAGGGTCAACTGAGCTCAGTCTTGGGGCTGAAACCTGCCCTTGAATCTGTGCCTTTTCTCTTGAGATTTGTAGCTTAGCTAATGCCTCTGGATCTCCCTGACCTTCCCTATTCCAATCACTATTTCCCTTCCTGATTTCTTGTGTGTTTTGGGAGAAGGGTGGATTTGGGTGGTAGCAATCAAACTTTGAAGACTTAGGTTTTCCCCATAGATAAGTAGGGCTTACACTTGATACAAATTATCTCCTGATTCATTGTATATAACTTCCTTAACCTTAAAGGCAACAAAGCCTCCCGGGACTGAGTGAGGGCAGGCCCTTTCTCAGTCTCCCATTCCTGTGTACCTCCCCCACCTGAAGCTTCTCCCTAAGCAGTTGTTAGAGAAACCTTGTATCCCTCTGTCCTTTATAATCAACCCTGAAACTTAATAAACCCTGTTGTTATTTAATCAAACCTCTTGCTAAATCATTGGTTGAACAATAAAAGAGGGTTAAGGAGAGAAAGGAATTGCTTTTCTGTGGTTCCTGAGGGGAGCTGGAGGAGTCCATCTTGGAGGGAGTGGTGATTTCTGTACTTCCTCTGAGAAGCCCTTCTATTTCACAGACAGGGAAGAGCCTTGGGACTCTTTCTTTGTGAACCTGAGAAACTGACTAGAAAGCCCTATAGTTAGTGTCAAACCATTTCTGACTGGCCCTAACCTTTTGTCTGTAGAAGTGCCTTTCCTACCTGGAAGGATTCAGCCTTTTTCCCTTTAGTGTCCTCTGTCTCAAGCCTGTGTACCCAGTTTGTGTCTCCCTGTTGCAGCTGCCTGCCCAATTACCTCATCATCTCCCCTTGCCACTCATTATACTTATATTTCCCTAAACTCAGCCATTCCCTTACATCTCTCCTACCACCTCAATCTACTACCTCCACTATTGCACCCTCCTTTCCCACCTACTGGCCTATGGACCCACAAACCCCATCTGCTTGCTTTATTCACCTATTACACCTATCTAGGGTTAATTTCTCTGGAAGTAAGGAAAGGAATGTCACCTTTTTTTTCCCTCACCAATCCAAAGTCCAAGGAGAGAAGATCCAAGGGCAATCTTACCAAATACCCAGGTCCATGCTGAAGATGATCCTCCACCAGCCATCATAGCCTTGAAAAAGCTTGAAGACTGATTCATAGGAAGTTGCAGCCACTTTTAAAGACCCTTCTTTTCATCACTTCCTATTCCTACACTTTACAATTTTAGCAATTGCAGTCTATAACTTTGCTTAGGACTGCCCACAAGGCAGCCAGAAATTTCTGAGTTGTCACCTACTTTATCAAGTGGATTGTGGACTTCCTGCACTTAGGCTCTATGTAGGGTGTATACGTTTCTGGTGAATAAATTTAAAAGTAGGCGAGGGGAGAGTTAATCCCATCTTCACAATCAATATATGAAAATAAAATGTTTTGACAACTCTTTACTGATCATAAGAAAATATAAAATATATTCAAAAAAGAATTCTGTAAGGTTAAGTGCTGAGGAAGGCCATTTTTTCAAATGGAATGCTACATGAATAAAAGACAAGAATGTAGGTTGGAGAGACAGCAAAGGATCATGGGAGAATAGAACCCTGGAGGAAGGGCTTTTTGGGAGGGAAGCTAAAGGAGGGTGGAAGGGAAGGAGCTTTCTCTCAACCTTGGAGAGCAAAACCTGAGGGTTTACTGGACTCTTGTGATCTTCCTGAAAGCTGTGATTACTGCCAGTGGCCATTGACAAAGTTGTGATCATGAACACTTGATCCCCTGAGGGGAATCAGACTTCTGACTTGGGAGTGAATCCCCTCAACTCCCCAAATCCTCACCTTACCTTCTCAAGAGACCCTAACTTAACAATTATAAGATAGACAATAGAATAGAAGTAGATCTACTTGGGTTGGTAAGGAGAACCTGAGGGTAGAGCCATTACAGACTCCCCATCAGGGAAGGACCTTAAGGCAAAGATCAATAGGGTTCCCTGATTCTCTCTATCCATCAACCCCCTCAACTATATCCATCAATTATAATAAATATAATCTCCAGTCAGATAAGAGGACTTAAATGAAATCATCTTAAGGGCAAAGAGGGGAAGGGAGTCTGCGTGCAGTTAAGTAACTAGGACTATCAAAAAGGCAAGACCCCTGTGGTGCTGTGGCTTACAAGGAGGAGGCTTGTGTTTACCAGGACCCAGGCAACTCAGACCAGGGTTCCTACCTACCTCACCCTTTACAGTAGCCTTTCCTCTGTCCCTTGAGGCTGGCTCTCCCTTCCAACTTGCCACCATTTTTGGAGAATCCCCTTAGTTTGCAAAGTAAAAGGTGCCCATTGAGAGGGAAGTTGAGAGTTATCTATCCACTGGCCATTACTCCTTGCCTTCTCTCTCCTCTCCAAAATTAGCCACTAATTACAATTCATATAAATAAAATTGAAAATTGAGTGTAAATATTATAAAGGTAGCATAGAGCATAGATGGCTGGATTTCAATATAACAAAATGAGGTCAAATCTTCCTTCAGGTTTTAGTTGTGTGATCCTGAATAAGTCACTTAAATTCTCCCAACCACAATTTCTTCAACTATAAATTTAAAATAATATTAATCCTTACCTCAAATAATTTTCTTTATAAATCTAATATTTTAATATTACTACTTTAATATTAAAGAAGAATATTGAGAATAAACTAATTTACTGATAACTACTGGATGTGGAAATCTAGCAGTAATTTGTATCTCTTTTTTTGGCACCTCAAGACAACCTTTGGATTTTAAAGCAAGAGATCTTACTTCGGAACCTCTGGATCATATCTCTCTTAAATGATAGATAGAGTCCACTCTATAATGCTGAGAGACATTGTATTGGTGCTACGCACCCATTCTAAGGACTGTGTGGTGACTCTCTTGGTGTCTGGAAGACCTACCTCTTGTCAGGATCAAGGTCGGAGTCTGCCAAATTGGAGGGGCTTAGGAAAGAGATGTCACTAAGATGTTTTTGCAGGAAATCTAGAGTAAGAAGGTTTGTGTAGGCCTGCATTCTGGTTGTTAGTTCTCAGCCCATTTCTCAGAGGAGGCTGCTGAGGAAACAACTAGTCACATGGCCAATGCTCTCTATTTCTCTGGCCTCCTTTTTATTATTTAATAAATAAGTATAAATTAAGATAACATGAATCCCATATCCCTATGATGCTGTAATTTTGGGAAGAGCTAATGTAATAATAATTCCAGCTATTATTGAAACATGTAAATAAAGAGAAACAATCAAGATATAGTTTTATATATACATATATATTTTTTATCAAAAGATGCTGTCTCAAGTAGGGGACGGGAAAGAATATGTTATCTTGGTATTTTTAAGTAACAAATAAGTTTAAAAAGAAAAGAAAAAGACAGGATTTGTCTTATCCTCAGATACAAATTGTTTTACTTCCATCTATAAAAGCAAGTTGCAATTTGAATTCTATTCCAGCCACACTTCAACTGCTTCATGTTTTTAGTGTTCTAATAAACATCTTCATTTTTATTTCCTGAGTTTACCCTAATGTATCAGGGATAGGTCTGAACCAAAATTTCTTTTTAACAAATGCTTACATATTTAGAATGACCTAAATGGCAAAAGATGGTAGAAGAAGTCCAAAAGGGAGGTGTAATGATTCACATTTGAAAGATAACACAATCCGATCATTTGATGTAATTAATATAATTTATCAAAAAACATGGAAGTTTCTAGCAAATGATGATCTTAAAAGAGAGTCAGAAATCTTTTTATCCCTAACCAGTTAAGCAACTAGATTATAACAAATGGAAGTAGCAGCTAAATTATACATGTGGAAAGAATTTAGGTTCTTACTTCTTGTTTCAGATGCCAGATACAGGAGGAAGGGAATCCAATAGCCAATGAATGGGATGGAATATCTCTGACACAATG
>NC_058131.1:435015216-435030533 GCF_016433145.1 Gracilinanus agilis
GAGGAAGGGAAGGAAGGAAGGAAGGAAGGAAGGAAGGAAGGAAGGAAGGAAGGAAGGAAGGAAAAAACAAAGAAGGGAGGGAGAGGAGGGAAGAAGGAAGGATGGAAGAAAGGAAGGAGGGAGGGAGGGAGTAAGAAGGGTAGCAGGGGAGGGAAGAAGGAAGAGAAGAAGGGAAGAAAGAGGGAAAATATTTAATTATGATTATAATCTTCATTAGAGAAACCAGTCAAGAATCCCAATGCATAGGAGTATGATACATGTACTTCAAGTCACTGTTCAACACTTAAATCTGGCCCTGTTTATTCCTTGCGGTTTTCAATCTCCAGAATATCTCAGTATAGACATTTATCCAGTGGACAATGATAATCTCATTTTAATACTACCCCTGAAATCTAGGAATTGGTCCTAAATAAGGAACCAGAGAGTCTGAAAGGCCAAATTCAATTCAGTGAGTATTTTTTAAGCATATACTGTTATTAGGCCTTCACTATTCTGGGGACTGGGGATGCAGAAGCAAAAAGGAAAATAATTCCTGCCTATAGGGAGCTTACAGTCTGATATCCCTTAAGATACATAGAGCTCTCTGACAATTCACTAAATCTCTTTTTCAGAGAAATTAAAAGGAATAATAAGAAATAACCATTAGGTTAGAGCCAGGGTCAACATCAGAAATCAATGGACTCATCATGGGCAGTTCAGAGACTCAGATTTGAAAAGGATCTGGTGGAGTGTATAGAATTCTAGACTTGAAATCAAGAAGAACAAAATTCAAATCCTGCTTCTGATAGCTATATAATTCTGGGCAAATCATTTAACCTCTTTCTTCCTCAGTCTCCTTATCTTTAAAATGGAGATAAAACCAGCACCATAGGGGAGCCATAGAGGATTGTTATGGGGATCAAATGAAATTTTATAAAGTGCTTTTCCAACTCTCAAGTACTAAGTAAGCATTAGTAATTAGGGGATAACAGGATCAGTCACAAGGTATTTTTCCTGTGAAGAAAATTTAAGACATTATAAAATTACAGAATGATGGAACAGAGTGGCATATGCCTGCTGGGAAGTCCCTGCTGCTGGGAAGTTGAAGCTGGCAAAGCCTGGGTTTGGGTGTTATGAGTATAATGGGGCTAAAACTAATCATATGTCTTTAGCAAATCTGTCACCAATATGGTGAGGGGGTTGCTTCAGAAAAACACTGCTTAAGAAGAGACCAACTGACTCAGGTCAGAAAAACAGCAGATCAAAATTTCAGTGGCACAGTGAGTAAAAACTCTGTTCCTGGAGTTAGGAAGACCTATATTTCTGGTTCAAATCTGGCCTCAGACACTTACTAGTTCTGTGACTCATGGCAGCTTACTTACTCCTGTTTGCCTTGGTTTCTTCATCTGTAAAATGAGCTGGAGAAAGAAACAGCAAACCATTCAGGTACCAAGCCCACCACACCCTATTAGGTGCCAAGTTCAATAGGCCTTCCTTGGGAAAAGAGGTGGAGGCAAGCTCAAGAAGGTTACACAGGAGGTGAAGGGCCCCTCCTGTTTTTCCAGCATCTGTTAACCAAACTGCTTACTCTTAATATTGTCAGTAAAAGACACCAAGATTGCAAAAGTCTTTGAAAGGACAGCAATAATAATAGATTTAAGTTACCACCCAAAGTGATCTTTTGCATTCACTAGCTTGATCAGCACTAGTAACTAATTAAGAACCATCTTTGTTGTGTACAAAAATATTTATAGTTGCGCTCTTTGTGGTGGCAAAAAAATTGGAAAATGAGGGGATATCCATCAATTGGGGAATAGCTGGACAAATTGTATCTGTTGGTGATGGAATACTATTATGCTGAAAGGAATAACGAACTGGAGGAATTCCATGTGAACTGGAAAGACCTCCAGAAATTGATGCTGAATGAAAGGAGCAGAACCAGGAGAACATTGTACACAGAGACTGATACATTGTGGCACAATTGAATGTAATAGACTTCTCTACTAGCAGCAATGCAATAATCCAGAACAATTCTGAGGGACTTATGAGAAAGAACACTGTTCACATCCAGAGAAAGAACTGTGGGAGTAGAAACGCAGAAGAAAAACAACTGCTTGATCACAAGGGTCTATGGGGATATGATTGGGGATATAGACTCTAAACAATCACCCCAATGCAAATAGTAATAATATGTGTTATATTGAAACCCTGGGAGCCAGGAGTCCACACTGCTGATTGACAGGTGGGTCCATTGGATATCGGAATGTTCCCAGAGTGCTGTGAGGACAGGGGAGAGAGCGGTTGGCCCAGAGGGGTATAAAACACCCTGGCAGCCCTGGCTGAGGTTCCTTTCCTTCCCTTGGACTTGAGATCTGTGGATCCTGGTCTTTTGGGATTGAGACTTTCTGGGCTCAACCTTGCAAGATCCTCCTGTTTTATACCTGATAACATTGTCAACCTGTACCCAGACCATCACTTTTCTGATTCTTCTACTCCTAGATATTAGGGAATCAATCATCTATAGTTATCTAGGTTTCCCAGGGCCCTGGAGGGACCCGGGAAGAGGGCAGGAGAAGGAGAAGTGGGTGGAAAGGGGTGGATATCCTGAAGACTGGTTAGGCATAACATCTAGCAGAAAGAAGAAACTGAAACATCAAGCAGCAGTTTACTTACTTTGGTTTGGCTGTGGCCAGGCTGGACCAGAGAAGCTAACTATCCAGATTCAAATACCTGCCTACAGAGCTGAGGGTTTATTATCATCAAAGTAAATAGGGTTTCCCAATCCCTCTATCCAGTCCCAATATCCCATCTTTGCTAAATACAGTTAAAACCTTTAAAGTACCTTCCTGGAGTGGTTATTCATAGCTTCTCTGGGAAGGGAGATACGCAGTCAGAGACAAACCGTTACCAAGCTAATAGAGCCTATTATACACTATCAATCAACCCCAGGTGGGACCTGAAGGGATATCATCCATTGACCTGAAGGATCCTGCCTGGGCACTGTTATAAAGGAGGGAGGTGTCATATCATCTAGCTAGGGCAAGCCTCAGTTCATCTTGCCCTAGCCACCTATCTGGGCTATCACTGTTGTCACACAAGTACCAGTGGTAGTATCCAGTTTAGGTTTACTCCCTCTCTCTCTCTGTCTACAACATCTCTTACAATATTTTATAACATATGGAAATAGATCTTCATTAGTGACACATGTAAAAACTAGCGGAATTGCTCATTGATGTTATGTTCAAACCCTGAGAATATTGGTCTCACCTTGATTGACAAGGGAGATAGTTGGAGACATTGGAATGTTCCCAGATGCCTTGAGACAGGGGCAAAAGTCGGTTGGCCTGAGAGTATAAATACCCCAGTAGCCATCTGGAAGGGCCAGGGACCATGGATCTTTGGGGTCTTGGTCCTTGACCATTGATCTTTGGGTCTCTGACTGTTAGTCATTGGTCTTCTCTGAACCTCCCTGTATCTTTAGGCATCTGAGTCATCATAGCTATTTAGATCTCTGGGCCTGGGTAGTGACTGGGAGGAGATAAGGTATAAGAAGAAGGGTGTTGTTTTTTTTAAGGGTGGTTACTTCCTGAAGGCTGTGAAGGCTAACACATCTCAAACTGATAATAGGAAGCTGAGAGAGAAATCATCAATACAGTGCATCCAGCAGAGCAGTCTCTCTGGTTTGTCAGTGGCCAAGCTGAATCAGAGGGGTTGTAAAGAACAATAGCTCCAGCTTTATAAATCAATAAGCCTCCAGTCCTGAGGGATTATAGCCTATAGATAATAGTTTGACAGGGTTTCAAATCCCCAATCCATATCCTGATTGCCCTTTCCTTATTTGTGATGGTAGATAAATTATTTAATAAGTACCTTCCTGAGTGGTCATTATATCACAACCCTTGGGGAGGGAGCAAATGCAGTCAATTGAACAACGTGATCCAAGGCTAATCAGAGCCCAATATTAATAATTGATCCAAACCCCATGTGGGACCTGAAGGGTTACCCAGCCACCTGACCAGTTAGGGTCTTACCTGGGCACTGTTATTTAGAAAAGGGAACTATACCATCAAGCAAAGGTGACTGAGTTGGTGTTCCCCAGTCACCAGCAACATAGGGGAATACAAAGACACAGCTTCTTCCCTCACCAGTATCCATATATATCCCCTAGGAGTATAGTACCCCTTTATTTATTTATAACATTGGCTACAGAAGGGGATGGGAGAAGGGGAGGAGAAGAACATGAATCATGTAACCATGGGAAAATATTCTAAATTAAATAAATAAAAATTTTCAAATAAAAAAAACCATCTTTGTGAAAGATAATGAACATTTTTTTCCTGGATCATTGTCACTACGTCATAAGATTTCTTTCTATTAAAAAAGGCCATCTTCTAAGGCTCATGGTCTCTGCTTCTGATGGGACCAGGGTCCGGCTTTATTATGAAGTGGGACTCCTCTCAATAAACCTATTATTTAGCTCAGAGTTCTGTATTGGTGTGATAAATATTTGCCACACTATTAAAGTAGCTAATATGACCATGATAAATGTCTGACGGGATGTGGGAAAACTGGGACACTAATGTACTGTGGGTAGAACTGTGAGTTGATACAACCATTCTAGAAAGCACTATGGAACCCTAAAACCCAAAAAGCCATAAAACCATGCATGCCCTTTGACCCAGCAATATCATTACTGGCTTTGTATCCCAAAGAGATCAGAATAAAGGAACAAGGACCTACTTGTACAAAAATATTTTTAGCAACTCTTTTAGTAATGACAAAGAATTGGAAATTGAGGTGTTCATCATTTGGGGAATGGCTGAATAAGCTATGATACATGGTTGTAATGGAAAATTATTGTGCCATAAAAAATGATGCTTAGGATGAGTTAAGAAAAATCTGGAAAGACTTATATGAACTGCAAATATGCAAATAAAATGAGTAGAACCAGGAGAACAGTGTATACAGCAACAGAAATATTATACAGTGATCAACTATGAAAGGTTAAGCTAAACAAGATTCTAAGATAACTCCAAGGGATTCTTGAGTAAAAAAAAAACCAACATTATCTATAACTAAAGAAGGAATTGTTGGAATCTGATTACAAATAAAAGCATGTCATCCTTCACTTATTTCCTTCAACAGTTTCCTTATTTTATATATTGTCCTAAGTCACGTCATGGAGAATAGAGAAATATGCATACCTATATCAGACTCTTTACCACCTGGGGGGTTAGGGACACAGAGAGACAGAATCTGAACTGCTAAGTGTCAGAAAACAATTGTCAAAGATTGTTTCTACATGTAATTGAAAAAAAATTAAATTTTAAATTTAAATTAAATTTTAAATTTAAAAAATTAGAAGTCTCTCTTATGTATTTCACATAGGGCTAAAAGTAGAAGAATAATGCTTATTTGTCACAAATAAGGTTTGTTTTAACCCAAACACCCCTGTGCTTTTGGAAGCCTTGATGTTGATATGGAAGATCAATTCCTTTGGCCATATATCAACTCATCATTTAGTTGTTGTGCAGTCAGGACACCAGCAGTTAAAATGACAACTACAGGTGGTCTAAGAACCACATGACCTTCTTTCCTCTTCCCAAACCAAATTTGTTATCTCTTCCACAGAAACCAAATGGAACCCACAAAGGGGCAAGAGCCATTTGGTATTCCAGTGCATTTGAGAGATTTCTCATGGCCATAAAAATGTCTTACCTGGTGAGCAACTTTCTGATAAGGTTTCCATTACTTAACTGGGTAGTTGTTAAAGAACAGGCACTACCTGGTTTTCTGGGCCCTTCACAGTCTATATGCTACTGCTTAGAGCTTTCAATAATAGCTAACATTCATTTCTTCAAGAACTCAGAGTCACTTGCATATCTCAATTAGTTATCAGAAAATTAGAAAAAAAGAAAAAAAAATTAGAAGGACTTTGTAGAAGTTGATGTCTCTAGAAAAAAGGCTTTTTGCCTTTTTTCATATCATGGACTCAAAATTGGGAAATTGGATGAAAACTCTGGGCTCCTCAGAATAATTTGGTTTTTTTAATTCATAATTTTTAATATGGATATATATGTATAATATGAATGCATAAGAAAAATGCTGCTAGAGTTAGTGAAAATGAAGATAAATTTTTCCCCATCCAATTTCAGTCTCTACCCCACCAAAATCTATCTGTAGACTCATTGGTTAAAGTATATCTCTGCAAACCTCAGATGAAGAAGCACCCCTGCTCCTGGTATCTTATTCATCATCAGTCCCTTGAAGCAGAAATGCCAGGTCTACAGTGTATATTGTCACAAAGCAATACTAATATTTATTTGTTTCTTTTTTTAAAAAGTCATTTACATGTGTTCATAAGCCAGTTCAAGGCAGAGAAGAGAGGAAGGGAATTTTTATTAAAATGTACATCATGCAATCAAATCTTTTTAAATGTGAATTTTTTTTCAAGTGTATTACTTGCTCATTCATCTAATCTACTAGTCTGAGTCACATTATAGCCAACTACATATTATTTACATCTCTTTGTATTGGGAGCTACTCTTCAAGCCCTGTTCCCCTTAACTGGGAAATTTATGGCAGTCTTGCTCAAAGTAGCTAGATTATTCATGATTTTCCATTATTCATAACCACACTCCCCTTCATTGGCACAGATAATCAAGGATTGATCATATGCAAAATTGATTTTAAAATATTACCTATTGTAAAAAGAAAACAAGCATACTCAAAGAGTCATTGGCAGTTGTAGTAAAATTATATGCTGGACATAAAAAAAATTTAGAAACTAACATGCTTCATCTCTGAACATTTCTATGCAAAAAAAAAATGATTCCCCATTTACTTTTTTTATTTAATCTTATTATTTTGTTTAAACCTTAGTAAATAAATATTTCACAATTGCAAAGCTGTATCTATACAGCCCAAATGCAAAGAGGTTAAGGCAGCTACCCATAGCCAGATAACTCAGGATAAAATAATTTGTTATGGAATTACCAATCTGAAAAATAGAGTAAAGAACAGAGATGCTCATCTGATAATTCAAGAAATACAATCTACTCTTGCCCTACTTACCTTTATTTACTTATTTATTTATTTTTTCAACCCTTACCTTCCGTCTTGGAATCAAAATACTGTGTATTGGCTCCAAGGCAGAAGAGTGGTAAGGGTGGGCAATGGGAGTCAAGTGACTTGCCCAGGGTCTTATCTTTATTTTTTAGGCAAAAGTGCTTTAAGCTTTTTAAATTGTCTAAAAGATTGTCTCATTTCTTTCTTTCACTGTATAGTAGAAAACAGTGGATTAAGGGGGGTGGGGGAGGGGGAAGGAGTATTTATAACCTGAATTATCCAAATGAGTTGTCAACTCTGATCTAATTCATATTTTTTAATGCTATGCTTAGAATCAGATTTTTAGAGCTGGCGGGAACTTCAGAACTCCTCTATTCTAAACCTCAACCCTTCATTTAAAAACTGGTAAACTAAGATCCAGAGGACATCAGACTTGCTTATGAGAACAGCACCATTCAGTGGCAGAACTGAGACTACAGGTCAGTGAGCTTTTCATTATAGCCTTTTCTAAATATTTGACTTTCAACATTTTTCATCTTCTATATTATTTGTCTACTCAGAACTGGAAAAGATGGATAAAATGATTCACTGCAAAGAGTTAGTGGGGCATAGTGGATGGAGGGCCAACCTTGGACTTAGGAAGACCTCAATTCCAGCCCTGCCCCTGGCACACACCAGTTGTGTGACCATAAGCAAATCATTTAACTGCTCAGTGTGCCAGGCAACTCTCAAAAACTGTAAGTGACAAATGAGTTATTTGTCTGACTTGGTAGAAGGAGTTTCCATATTAGGAGTTCCATATGCCAATAAAATAACAGGTCCAGACCAAGAAAACCAACAATAACAATGCAAGGCTCACTGACAGCCAATCACAAAGTTCTCCCCCTTCCCTCCCTCCCACTCTCTGTCTTATACATCAAATAAATGTTCTGAAACAAAGCTGGAAGCAAAAGTTTCCCCCAAAAGAAGAGAAACAGATGTTGCAATGCTGGCCTCCACTCCACATCCATGCAGATTGGTTTGTATCTTGTTTGCCATCTTATAAACCCATGCTAGGTATGAAGAAAGAGGCCACCTCCTTCAAAAAATATTCCCAATTTTGTAGAATTATCTAGGCAACATTACAGAGAATCTAATTAAATTTGACTAGCTGGACAGATTTGGTCCGACCAATTTCCAACCATTTGTTTTTCCAATATGGCTGCATAGCAAGGATCCAGAAATATTGATTCTACAGAGCATAGTGTTGCCTTAACCAACAGCAAATGGGAAAGACTGACCCTTTCACTCACTTTTGTGGACATAGCCTGTGTTGAGTATCTAGTTAATTTTAAATGTTGCTTTTAAAGTGCTGCTAAGAGCAAAAAAGAAATTAAAGTCAATAACTATTAAGCAAATGGCATTCTTTTTTTTTCTTTGCAAGACAAAATGTTTTGTTTTGGCAAATGGTTTTACATAACTAGAATGCAAAAACACTTAAAACTTCTCCAACAAAATGAAATGTCCCAATTATCTTGAGTCAAAAGGCACATACAACTGTCTCAGCAGTTCATTCAAGTTGTCTTTTGCATGTGGTGGTTTAACTGTGCTTTCAGCTTGTTATCCATGCAGTGTGACCTTAAAAGTGACATCTGTGCGTGCTTTAATCTCCTTTCCCACATAGGCAGAGTATCTTCTCTCCTGATTTTTTTTTTCACTTTCTGAATGTTGGTTAAGCTTTATGGTTCGAAGAAGAACACCTATTCCATACTGGCTTTTGGAAGGTGTGGTTGACAGGGCTCTCTTCTATTTAGAAACAAAATGTGAGATTATTTAACCCATCCACCTATCACAAGATAGCATTCTTTTGCATTTCAGGGTAATGGAGTTCCAATATTATCATTTGTAGGGCTGCAAGTGGCCTTTTTGGTTCTCTTTTCTCACTGGCTGTCTAAGGCTTACTTCACTTCCAGAAGAGATGATCGGCAAACTATTCTCCATGTGGTAGCGAATGAGGTGACCCACGTTATCAAATACATGATCTTTGGTCCTCACCTTGTAAAAAAAATACAAAAGGTACTAGGTTAGTTTGTAATAACTCTCCTGAAAGGGAAAAAAAAGTAAGGACTACTAGAAAAAGACTATATCAAAATGAATTATTAAAACCTTTCTCTAAAATATACATTTTGTTGCCCTGAGGGAGAGAATCAGACATTTCAAATTTTATGTTGGGGTTTGGTTGGTTAAGAGAGTTCCTTGATCTATTCTGATGAGCACATGTATGGAGTGGTGATCCTTCATTGAGACCTGGATTTTATTTCATCACTTGTCACATAATTGAATGATATGGATGAGCTAACATTGACAGAGCAGTTTAAAGTTCATAAAGCACTTTATATACAGTATCTCTCTTGACCCTCACATCTATCTTATAGTTTGCACTAAAGGTAATATCCTCATTTGACAGAGAAAACTAAAACAGAGAGAGATTAAGAGACTTATCCACAATCACATGATATTATAGATGAGATTTGAATCCAGGTTTCTCCTGATTATGAGTTTTGTCCTCTAGTCTGTTTTGTCTACTACTGCTTCCTAATTGATGCCTTCTTTGTTACCTTGATCTCAGAAACACTGCACTTTCCTGGTTATCCTTCTACTTCAACTACTCCTTTCTCTCATTTGCTTGTCATCATCTAATTTAAACCTTTATTACGGGTAATTTAATTTACCCATCAAAGGTATCTATTCAAGGATCCATTGTTGTCTCTCTCTCTCTCTCCTCTCCTCTGCCCTCTCCTCTCTTGTCCCTTCCCCTCTTCTCTCCCCTTATCCTCTCCTCTCTCCTCTCTTCTCTCTTAGCTTCTCTTCACTTCTCTCCTCTCCCTTCTCATCCTCTCCCTTGACCTCCTCTTCCCTCTCCTCTCCTCTCTCCTAACCTTTCCTCTCTTCTCTCATCCTTTCCCTTTTCCTCCCCTGACTCTGCTTTCTACTTCTCTTCCTCTTCTCTTATCCTCTCCTCTCCTCCCATCCCCACTCTCCTCTCTCTCCTCTTCCTTTGCCTCTCATCTCCCTTCTCCTCCCCTCTCTACTCCTTTCCCCTCTGTATACTCAGTCCCTTAGTGATCTCATTCATTCCCAGGGTTTCAATCACACTACCTTTATGCACACAGCCTATCTAGATCTCTAGTCCAGACCATTCTTCTGAATGAAAGGTTCCCATCTCTCATTATCCACAGATATCTTTTTATTTTTATCAGGATGTCCAATCAGTATTTCAAGTTTAGCATATAAAAAACTGAACTGGTTATCTTTTCCTATAAGCTGCTCTTCCTTCTTGACTTTACTATTTTTGTCTTTAGCATCAAGAGTCACCCATATGGTATATTCATAACTTTGGAATTACCTTATACTTTTTCTCTTCCTCACTTCTCATATTAAATCAGTTGCCAAGGAATCTACCTTCGCAATTTCTCTCTTTTTTATTGCCTCCATTCTATTTCCACATCTACCACCCTAGTCCAGGCCTTGATTACCACTCACCTCAACTATTATAATACTTTCCTTATAAGTATTCCTTTCTATGATAGATATCCCTTCCAATCTCCCCTCTATATCATTATTAGAATCATTTATTTTTACATTTTTTTCCTTTGTTAAAAAATCTTCAATAACTTCCTGTGTTCCAGTTAAACTCATCTGCTGGGCATTAAATATTCTCTTTAATCTGGCATCACCCAACCTTTCTAGCATTATTCCATATTACACCCTTTCACATGAACTCTATGATCCAGTCAAATAAAACTACCCTCTGTCCCTTATAGACCCTATGCTTTCTTATTTCATACCTCTCTGACTGCTTAAGTGGTTTCATATGACTGGAATGTCCTCTTTCCCCACCTTCACTGGTAGAATTCCTCTTCATCTTTTAAAACCAAAGCAAATGCCCCCTTTTCCATGAGACTTTCCTTGATCCTCCTTGTCATTAATGAATCCTAAGACTTTACATAGCATTTTTTTTCTGGAGTGGGGTAAGGTTGGGGAGATGAAAAGTAAAGATAACTCTCATGCACATATATTATCATAATTTAGTATAATATAGCTAAGTGATTTTTTAAATTATCCTATTAAATTATAAGCTTTTTTTTATCCTTACCTTCCATGTTAGAAGCAATACTGAGTATTGGTTCCAAGAAAGAAGAGTGGTAAGGGCTAGGCAACAGGGGTTAAGTGACTTGTCCAGGGCCACACAGCTAGGAAGTGTCTGAGGCTATATTTGAACCTAGGACTTCCTGTCTCTGGGTCTGGCTCTCAATCCACCGAGCCACCCAGCTGCCCCCTGAATTATAAGCTTTTTGAGAATAGAGCCTGTGTTTGTCTGTCCTCTATATAGTAAGCTCTTAAAAAATATTTGTTGGATGTTTATTGTTCTTGTTGAGAATAAAATTATAACAGGCAGCCAGAGAGGAAGAAATTTGACCTCCCTCCACAATTCAGGTGAATGAATTGCTTCACTTCCCATCCTAAGTCCCAAGAATTGAAAGAACTATTGAATTTTTTTCAAAAACTGAACAAAAAATTCTGAACCTTTAGAACATCTTTAATAGTACCATTTGAGGGGGATGCCTGTAAAAAAATTTGATTATTTATACCTTGCCTTCAGGGTCCACCAGCAGAAGGTGTTTTGCCTGGCCTCCTTGTAAACCACTCAACACATATTGGCCAGGTGATGTTGCACTTTCTCGAACCAAAAAATCCCCATCCTTAATTAAGAGGCTTTCTGCTGCTTTCCTGCTTAGTTTTCCATGATAGCAATCTTCATTCCTCAGCTGTCGTTTGATTTGGGGCAGAGCATAGAGACCAGCTGTCCTACTTGTAGCACTTGGTTGAACTGTTTCTGGTACTTCTGAATGAAATAAAAAATCAAGGGTAAAATGTCCATATTAATTTTTTCACCCATTCAACAAGCATTTAGTTAGTGTGTACTATGTATAAGTTTAGAGGCAGTGTGGAGAGAAAGCCAGCCTCAGAGCCTGAGAGACCTCAAATCATGCCTCTGACACATACTGACCATGTGACCTTGGGCAAAGCATTGCTCTCAAAGCCTTCTTTTATAGAAGGCCCAGAATTTCCAGCCAACTCTTCATTTTCCACCAGCTGCTCTGCTTAGTTTTGACTCCTTAAACATGCTCGCTTGCCTCCTGGTGCTTTCAACTTCCTTTTTGCATATTGTCTTCCTTTATTAAATTATAAACTCCTTGAGGATGGGAATTTTTTTTCTTATTTGTATCCCCCAGTGCTTAGCACAGTGCCTGGCACATACTAGGTGCTTAATAAATATTTATCAACTATCATAACTATCATTTCTCACCATACCCTCCCTCCCCCCATCTTCTCTTCTCTAAGCTAAACACTAGTACTTTCGATTGATCTTCTTATGTCATCTTTCTCTATTCTGATTGCCAACCTTTGGTCCCTCCCTAATCCTATCAAGGTCCTATATTGATATATTTTTAAATTTTTTATTGCCTTACAAAACACAATTCCATATTGGTCATTGTTGTAAGAGCAAACTCATACATAACCAAAACCCAAAAATAAAACCATAAATACACTGATGTAAAAGACAACTCCAACAGTTCTTTCTCTAGAGGTGGATAGTATTCCCCATCATAAGTCTTTCAGATTATCCCAGATCATTGCATTGCTGAGAGTAGCCAAGTTTTCACAGCTAATCATCATCCAATTTTGCTGTTACTGTGTACAATGTTCTCCTAGTTCTGCTTATTTCACTCTGCATCAGTTCCCATAGATCTTTCCAGGTTTTTCTGAAATCATCTTGCCTATGATTTTTTATAGTACAATAGTATTCCATCACTGACATGTACCACAATTTGCTCAGCCATTCCCCAATTGATGGACATCCCTTCAGTTTCAAATTCTTTGCCACCACAAAAAGAGCAGCTATAAATATTTTTGTAGATGTAGGTCCTTTCCCCTTTTTTATTATATCTATTTGAGATACAGACCCAGTAGTAGCCTTACCAGATCAAAGGGTACACACAGTTTTATAGCCCTTTGGATATAGTTCCAAATTGCCCTCCAGAATGGTTGGATCAGTTCACAACTCCAACAACAATGCATTAGTGTCCCCGTTTTGTCACATCCCCTCCACAATTTACCACTTTCCCTTACTGCCATGTTGGCCAATCTAATAGGTGTGAGGTGGTACCTCAGAGTTGCTAAATTTAGATTTTCAAAGCTCAACACGATGTTTTAGATTTGATCTGACCAGGGCAAAATATAGGGTCATTATCCTCTCTCTATGCCTATCTCTAAGAATAAGAATGCAGCTAAGTGATGCTTTCCCTCCTTCTAGTGCCATAGATACCCCAGCTCTAGGGTAAGGAAGTTTGTTCAGGCTTTGACAGCCAACTTGACTACAATCCTTCAGAAGCAAAAGCCTGAAGGAAGCACCAGTGCTGCAAAGCTCTCAACTGCAGAAAACAGGATCTGAATTTTGGGTGCTGAGGACAGCAAGTTCAGAGGCTGGGGCCAGGAAAAGTAGTCTCTGACCTGGAACTAGACCAAAAGCACTACAGCATTGCACCTAGCCTGAGGGAAAGAGTAGAGCATCCAGCCCAAAAATCAACTGGGGTGGAGACCTCAGTTCCTGAGCCATGAATACCCCAGTGTGGGAGGAGACAAGATGCTTTGAGATCTAGCTCCCAAAGAAGCCACAACCAGAGCTGGGGAGTCAGGCAGAGTAATAAGAAAAATAAAGGAGGGGAAAAAAAGACTGAAAGTACCAAAGATTTCAGAGAGAAGAAATCTCAAAGACTTTGACCACAAAAAGGTATATCAAAAGGTAAAATAACAACAAAAGGAAATATCACCCCCTGGTTTCATTAACAAGTTCAGGCACCTATGAATAAATACTGAAAAATGAAGGAAAATGATCCCACATTCCATGAGACAGAAGTCCCTGTAGAATTTCAAGGCAACATAGAACTACAGGATGCTTTCTGAGTAGATTAAAAGAGAAATGAGAATTATGAGAGTAGAATTTATGTCCTACCCAGCAAAAATAATGAGCAAAATACAAAAACTTGAATCTACCTCACCAAAGAAACAAAAGAAAGAACAGTACATTGGGAATGTAAATACACAGAAGTGAAGTACAATCTAGAAGAAGAGGAACAAAAAACAAGAATATTCAAATATATACTCTATACAAGCAAAACATATTTGATCACAAAGCTAGGATGTGTAGAGATAACCTAAGGATCATAGGTCTCCCAGAAGAACACAACAGGATGAAAAACATTAATACCATAATGAAGGAAATAACAGAACTCCCCAGAACTTCTGAACATAGAAAATGAAATTCCAGTGGAAAGAATTCAAAGATCACCTGTAGGAAAAAGGCTGCAAACTCCAAGAAACAGAATAATTAAATATGAGTTCAATTCCGGAATAAGTTCTGTAAGCTATAGAGAGAAACATTTAAATTTAAAGGAAAGGATATCCAAATTACATAAGACTATTTGCTTCAAGTTTCTCCCCACTCTTGTCCATCCTCTATTCAAACAAAAACTCTCTCTTAATGCAAGACATTTTCCTCTAGCTGTTCTCCATGTTTGGAATGCTCTCAAAGATTTGTAACAAAATCCTGTCAGGCTGCATTGATTTGTCTTAAAATTAAGTCACTGTGATCAAATGAGATTTATACCAGGGATGCAAGAATGGTTGGTTCAGCATTAATAAAATAATCCCCATCATTAATTATATTTAAAAAAAATAAAACATCCAAAACCATATGATCATCTCAATAGATAACAGAAAAAGACTTTAACAAAGTATAACACTTTCAATGCTAAAAACCCTATAAAGTAAAGGCACAGAGGAATTTTTAAATATGTATTTAAAAGTATATATTTAAAATCAAAATACACCTAAGAGAACAGAAGGAAATTTATAAGGGAGTATAAACAGCTACTATGTTAAATGTAATATATATATTTTAAAGCTTATATCTGTAATCAATATTTATAGTTATATATACAATATTCTTTTATTGTTTTTGTTTGTAGAAATGTTCATTTTTATAAATTCACAACAAAAAAGACATTAGAGTTATCATTAATTAGTTTTAAAATGAGCACACCAACCCAATGTGGATAAAAATATTTTAAAATATATAATATATGTAAAAAATTTACGTAATATATAATTTTATATATTTTATACAATATATTTATTCAATTTATTATATTATACTATTGTGTATT
>NC_058131.1:435031033-435048980 GCF_016433145.1 Gracilinanus agilis
TGCTGGGAAGCATCCATTAATTCACAGTCAGTCTCCTTAGCCTTGCAATGTCATTCCATTCAGGGCTGTTTTCTATCACGCAGGCAACCAGCTTCCAAAAGACATGAATAGAATAATAGAATTTTAAAGGTAAAAGGCACCTAAGCTGTTTAGCCCAACCTGCTCATTTTACAGAGAAGGAAACTGAGGCCCAGATAAGGGAAGTACTTGGTCTAAAGTACCAGCCCCTCTGTCATTCACTGAAATAGCCTGTGGACCCAGGTTTCCTCACTTCCAGGCTACTGCCTTTCCCAATCCAATCTCATTTATTCTAATCCAACAGGCATTTATTAAGTACCTACTGTGTGAAAGCCACTGTGGTAGACTAGAGATAAAAATAAACAAATAATTCTTTCCCTCAAGGATATAATTTATTAACAGGGAAGAATATATGATATAAATTGAGGAGGAAGGAAGAAACCATTAGGGGAAGAGAATAAACATTTATATAGCTCCTACTATGTAATGAGTATCCTGCTAAACACTTTAAAAAAAAAAACCTTTCCATTTTATCAATTCTGTGTATTGGTTCCAAGGCAGAAGAGCGGTAAGGGTTAGACAATGTCAGTTAAGTGACTTGCCCAGGATCACACAGCTAGTGAGTAGCTGAAATCAAATTTGAACTCAGGACTTCCTAACTGCAGTCCCAGTTACTCTATCCATTGTACCTCCTAAGTGTCTCAATAATAATAAAGTGTTCTAAAAAGGTTTCCCCTTCCCCTTAGGAGATGGCATAGAAGTTGAGCTTTGAATTACAGAATACTGAAGCAGAGTGAAAAGAAATACACTTTAGCCACAGGGACAATCCTATATAAAAATCCAGAGGTAGAAAATGGAGTCCTAAGTTCAGAGAACAGTAAGTAGATCAGTTTAAGTAAAATATGGATTGTGTGAAGAAAAGCAATGAAAATTTTTCCTGGAAAGAGTAGCTGGAGTTAGATTATCCATGTCAAAGGGAGGAGTTTGTATTTTTTACTAGAAGAAATCAGGAGCTACTTAATCTTCTTGATCATGGGAATGGCATGATCAGATTTGTATTTTAGGACAATTATTTTGGTCATAGTGTGTTCAATGGTGTCAAATTCAAAAGATAAATAGAGGCTACTAATCCCTACAGAAGAATCCCTGAAGGCACATATTGACTTAATTTTAAAATGTAATATTATATATGTTTTATTGTATTTTTTTTTAAATTTCCATTTCCATTTCAATCTGATTCAGGCCATACTAGAGAATGTTGGGGGCCATGATCGGTGTATTTAACACTTCTGGTGTGGAGCATAGACTTTAGAGAGGAGAATGGAAGATGCTACAGTTTCTTTGGAAATTCAAGTCTAATTTCTTTCTTCCTTCCTTCCTTCTTTCCTTCCTTCTTTCCTTCCTTCCTTCCTTCCTCCCTCCCTCCCTCCTTCTTTCCCTTCCTTCCCACCCTTCCTCCCTCCCTCCCTTCCTTCGTTCTCCACTCTCTCAGTTATTTGAGGGAATGAGGCATTCTGAACATTTTTGAAGAACAAGACACACACACACTTCTGTGTGTGTGCTGTGTCTAGGTAATCTAATTTTATCTTAATTGTACACTACTGCATAACCACATTTCCTATTTTAGAAAGAAGTCTACTCCATTAGAGTGTAACCTTACATCTGTTAAAGCTCAAGCAGCTAGGTCAGTGGTTGGTACACTGGACTTGTAGTAGGATGGCCTGAGTTCAAATATTTCCTCTTATAATTATTAACTTTGTGACTATGGATAAATTCACTTATCTTCTCAGTTTCAATTTCCTCATTTAATAAATGAGAATATTAATAGCATCTACTGATCATGAGAATCAAATGAGTAGTTATTATAAAGCACTTTGCAAACTTAGAGCACTATATAAATCCTAGTTTTTGTATTATATTATAGATGTTAGGTGAAATAGTGATAAACCCATTACTCAGATTTTTGTTGTTGTCATTGTTTTAGTTCTTTTAACCTTTTCTCATAATTCTTTTCCTCTGAATTTTTAATGCTCATTTCTCTGGATTAGCTTTTCCCTGAAACTTATTGAATTTCTGGATGCTCTTTTAAAATAAAAAGCTCATCTTCAAATCTGACCTCAGACACTTCCCAGCTGTGTGACCCTGGTCAAGTCACTTGACTCCCATTGCCCACTCTTCCACCTATAAGCCAATACACAGAAGTTAAGGGTTTAAAAAAAAATAAAAAATAAAAAGCTCCTAACGGGATTTGCCATGATCATGAAATCTTTCTTCCTTCCTAGCTCCCCTTACCCCAACCCATTACATGTGGATTATATTCCAAAAGTTATCAACATTTTCCCCCTTTAAAAGGTTCCGTTGTGTAGTTGTGTTCCCAGACCAATTCCTTTACATATACTCTGTCTGTGAATTGGGATACCAACAGGCCAGACTGCTTTAATAACGTTTTTAGCTAAGGAAGAATCTCAAATCAGTGAGCGAGAGAGTCTAGAAGCAGGAGATGGGTTGTTGTTAGGAGCAAAAGTGTCAGTTATTATGAAATACTAAGAAAACAGACGCCAGAGACAGGAAGCTTGTCCAGAAGCCAGAACAGGTCAGGGGCAAACAGGACACATAGTCCAAGATTAGGCAAGCTATGAAGAGTCTGGAGGTCCAAACATGTTTGAACCCATACCCAGTGGTGAATGTGCGTTTTAAATCATTCAGTGTGGTGAGCAGTCCAGTGTCTTTCTGACCTCTTTGTTCCTCTGAATGAATTTTTACTGTTGACAGCAACCATCTGTCACCATCTTTGCTGGCAGACAGTTCCCAAAAGTCTATTTGACCCAAAATATTTCTGGAGTATGGCACTGTAGAATCTTATCGCCCGTCATTACAGTATTTTCATAGGAAAACACGCGCAGAATTCTAACTTGAGGTGCCAGAAACACATTCTTCTCTTGCAATCTTGGCAGCCGATTCTGAGCATTCCCCTGCCATCTCCCCTCCTACCTGTGCAACGCATCCGACAACTGCAAGACTCGGGCTGCTACGAGCTGATGTTGATAGAAGGCGAGGAAAGGAGGGCTGTGTCTTCCAGAACTTTCACATCTCCATGGCTTTGTGTTTCCTTTTGTGCTTTAAAGATTAGGAGTTTATTTTACAATGTAATCATAAGAGCATTTAGTCCCACAGCTTAAACATTTGGAGCCCAGTGTTAAAACATCTTCTAGTCCAACACCATTATTTTGCGCATTAGGAAAATGAGGCTCAGAGAAAAAATATGACTCGTCCAAGGACACATAGAAAATATCCACGTGAGTTAAAATCCAAGCTACGTGGATATTTTTAAGCCATTGACAATTCCATTTCTCTATGATGCCTCTTTTCTTTATTATTCCTTAATTTATCACCCATTTTGTTATCCCAGATCCCACCTGAGACATACCACTTAGATGAACTCAGCTGAAAAAAGATGGATTTGGTTTTTTTTTACAAATCATTTTAGATTAGAGTCAATACTAGCTATCAATTTTAAGACAATAATTATAAGGGCTAGGCATTTGGGGTTAAATGTTAGGAAATATCTTAGGCTAGATTTGAAACCAGGTCCCCATGATTCTAGGTCTGATGTTGCCCCAAAGATGGTTTTTCAAGGGCAGTTATTGGTGTTAAGCAGGAAAGGAAAATGATGAAAACTGGTGAATTTCAGGGGGGAATCATAGCATTATAGATTCACAGCTGGAAGAAATGCTAGATGTCATTGAGTTCAACTCAGGAATTTGCAGTACAGAGGTTAAGTGACTTGCCTTAGGGTCATGTTGTTTGTAAGTGTCTGATATAGGATTTGAAACTTGGTCTTCCTGACTCAAAATCCAATCCCCTTTTTATTACATTAAATCATTGTGAGAACATAATGGAGCTAAAGTTATGGCTAGCAGGCTGAGGTTGCTGATTTGTTTGCACTAATAAAGTCAGGGAATTCTTTTCCTTATATCTTTCTTGAATCTGGAAGATCTTTCTCAGCTGGCCTCTGGGTGTGCAGTCCTGTGCTTCACCTTGATTTTATTTTATTATATTTTATTTTTTGTTTTTGAACTTGACCACTCCAATTCTTCCATTCTATAATGAGGAGCAGCTGTGGAATGTGGCACATCAGGTGCCGCCAAATTCCTTCTTATCCTTATGATTCTGAGACCTTGGAAACAACAGGGTCAGCTTCATTCTTTCTAAGGCGTTTATATGTACTTTCTTCATGGTCTATTACCATATTACATAAAATTCCTCCTCAACTTGGGACCAGCCCTTGAAATTTCAGGCCTGTGAAATTACCTTCCTATAAACTTGACCATTTTTTACTGGGTCTCTCCCACTGAACTGAAAGTTGGTTTTGGGAAATTTATCTCTTGTTTTCCTTATGTGATTCGTCAGAACATTTTCTTGGGTTGTCTTACATAGAATGTCCTTCAAAATACTCAATCTCCTTAACCTATGAGGCTCACCCAATTCCATAATCTCCTTTCTGCATACCTTCTTTCGATCATTCTAAACGACAGTCTTCAGCACTTAATGTCTTCTGTTTTTTGTCAAGAAAGATATAATTGGCATTTACTTTTGGCAGGATGCTGTGGGAAAAACAAGGATGTGTAGTACAGAGTTCTTGCTTTCCAGTTTATCATCAAGTTGGCTATATGAGACATTTACACAAAAAATAATTAACAAGAAAATTTCCAAGTGAATATTATAGTCAAGAAATACAACCTAGTGTAAT
The DNA here is from genome assembly GCF_016433145.1 of Gracilinanus agilis. Classification (NCBI taxonomy): domain Eukaryota; kingdom Metazoa; phylum Chordata; class Mammalia; order Didelphimorphia; family Didelphidae; genus Gracilinanus; species Gracilinanus agilis. Next base: position 435,035,802 of record NC_058131.1, read on the forward strand.
GACAAAGGTTTTGGAATTGGGGTCAAGAAGTCCTGGATTCAAACCTTACCTTAAACCTTTACTTGTTGTGTGACCTTGGATACATATAGTAGTGAGACTTTCTTCAGGAATTTTATGTTTTGGCTCTCGAGTTTGCTTAGTTATTCTTTGTTAAGTAAAATGAGAAATTGTTTAGTATTCTAGGGAAATGATTGATGCCCAACATTTCATGGTAGGTCATCTTTAAACAGGCTTTTATGACATTGTATTCATATCACTTTTGCTAATATTTCTCTGTTAGAAGTAGCTAAAAGTTTTCTTCTCTGTATTTTGATGGGTTTCTCTCAGAGTCACAATTCTCTTCTGGACCCCCAAATTAAATATTTATCCCTCTTACTTATTCTGCCTCACTTGAAGATATCAGAACTGGATTTGATGTTTGTTTTACTAAAACTTTCATTTTCTAAGTTGAGCTAGCATTAAATTGAAATGCTGTAGAAAATTTATATTTTAATGATTAATGTGGGGCGGAGAACAGTGCAAAGAAAAATGGAAACTTTTCAAGAAGTGTTTTATTCCTTCTTAGATAGAAGAATAAGTTAAAGTTAATAAAGGAATCATGTAGGTAAATTTAATTCCAAATCACATTGGATAGGGAACACTCTTCAACTGGAAGCCTGGGGTTTACTACAAAAAGATTTGATAGTCTCACAGATTTTTTTCTCAATACCACATGCACTTATTTTCTTCAGAAATATATACTCTTATTCACTTAAAAGTTTTAGTAACTGCATTTGGAGTTAAGGTGGCTAGTAAATACCTTGGAACATGAACTATACCTACAGGCATCCATTTTATTAGATCATTTCAGAAAAATGGTTCAACTAGTGCTTAAGAGATTTCTCCATGTAGCACTGACTAACCTGCTGTTCCTCAGGGTTCCATGATTTCGTGGGTGTTGTGGACATACTCCAACAAGCATGTCCTTGTGCAGATTGCAACCTTTCTTTCCTTTTTCATTTTCTTCTGACCTAGGTCTGTCAAAACATTTTTTTGAATTCTGATCAAGCCTTGAAAAAACTAAATTCCAAATAAATAAAAATGAAACATAGTACTCATTTCCTGACAGAGAGATGATAACTTTGAATGCAGAATAAGACATAACATTTTCAGACATTGCAAAGATGATGTGATATATGTATGTATGTATGTATATATGTTAGTCTGAATATGTAGATAGCTGTTGAAGGATTTATTTTTGGTGGTGTTTTTTAGTTCATTATGAGAGAGGGAGAATAGTGGGGGAACAGATTAATTTTTAAAAAATATGTTATTTGTAAAATAAGAATAATAAACAACAAGAAAGATATGATAGTCTCTTGCTGGTAGAAATAATATTCTTTAGACAAACATGTCTATTGTTTTATTTCCATGTGATTCAATCTCTTATCAATTTTAGCTATAAGCTCTTTGGGGGAGGCTGCTTAAAAGTACAGAAATAAAATTTTGCAATGAAATTTACTCATTAAAAGATTACTAGAGATGTCACTTAAATTTTTTGTGTTAAATAGAACCAAAAATGAACTTCTTTCCTTGTCCACTGATTCATCTTGATCAAGATCAATGCATGCCATGGAGGGTTATCAGTAACAGGAAAAAATGGGTTAGACAAGAGGTGTCAGGATTAAAAGTACAAATAAGTGGATTGATTTGGTAGTCATCACATTAATTGATTTGTTGAAGCCAGATCAACAATTTATTCTTACCTACTATAATAAATTGTGGATGAACACAAGAAAGATCTTATTTAGATTTAGTTTTGAAAGGACTATGGGGAACTAATCAGTAGGAATGAATTCTCTTGTCCTCCTTGTAGTAATGTTAGTTGAAATGAATATATTCTGATATTAAATTACTCATGCATCTAGATTGCTATCAGTGAGTTTACATTTTGTAGGAAAGCTGTATAGGAATGATCTGCCTGGCACTGTTAATTGGGTAAAACAATCAATTAGCAAACATTTCTTAAGAATCTACTTTGTGATAGGAATAGTACTAGGAATTGGTGGTACAGATACTAAGAATGAAATTACTTCTGATCTCAAGGAGATGACATTGGCTCCAAAATAAACACAAAGTACAATCAGCGAGTAAGGTAACCAAAGGTTGGAAGAGAGGCTTGCAGGAAGACGAGATTAAAAATTGGAGGACACTAGACAAGGTCAGAAATGACAAGATATCCATGCTTCAATAATAATAATTTGCATCATGGAAAGAATCCACTTAAGATAGTGCCATTTTTTTGTCAGATAACATATTAGGTATTTCTCCCTTTTCCCTGCAACTGAAGATAATTGTGAACTTGGCCACCATCCTTCCTTTTGAAGTAGTTCCCCAGACAACAGGTCTAAGGATCGATAAGATATTTTTCATAGAAAAATTCTTTGAACTACAGGACTTGTACATTCTAATGTATTCCCGTGTTTTTTCATCAGACCATTAGGTGATATATTTGTGGCCAGAAAAATTATGCAATTCAGAATGTGTCACTTGGGATTCCTTCTATTTGTCTAGAACAATGACAAGTTAAATGAAAATCAAACCACTAGAGAAAGGGCACGTACTTTGCTCACTATCTAAAAACTTGTGTTTTTCCATTGGTTTCTTAAGATGTGACCTTTTTTTCAGTAATCAACAAGTTGATATGTAACCAGAGGAACCTAACCACATTCATATTAACATTCTTACTATTAATGATGCCATGAGAATTTTTTTTAAGTGGTAACTAAATGGAAGAACAGCTTACAGACTATCCTCAGAGAGGCAATTAAGGGAATTAGAGGAGCTACTTTCATCTTGTGCCAAGAGGCAACATGAAACATGATTTCCTGACATCCTTGGTCATTTTGTTTTGCCTGTAATACATAGAAGCAAACTAATCACCATGAAGATTAATAGCAATAATAATGATTCCTGACAGTTGTATGGTTCTTCAAAACTTGTAAAGTGCTCTCCTTATTCAGTTGCTGTTCATGTACCAACATCTGTTTAAAAAGAAAAGACAATGAAGTAGAAACATCTCACGAAAAACTTGATAACATTCTCTAAACGATATCAACTTATACTTTAATATCTGCTGACTTCTTCATGATGTAGGATGAAGGATGCAGAAAAAAGTGCAAGCTATTCGACATTAGGCTCCATGGTCCAGAAATATGCAAATGATGTTAGACTACCCTTCAGAAAATTCTGACCTATACATAATGTATAGTTCCTTTAATAAGAGAATCCAAAGGCACTAAACATGGCAAAGGATAGGGGAAGAGGAAGAGAATAATCATTTACTTCTACTATGTACCAGGCGTACTAACGTGCTTTTTACAAATATTATCTCATGACAATGATCAAATGTCATAGAAAATGGAACTCTGAATTAATGATAAGAAAACTTTTGGTTAATAATGTGAATCATTTTAGAATCAGCTACTTACAAAATAAGCCATCAAATATTAGAGCAAAGGTTAGTGACATAAAATTAGAATAAAAGATTAAAATGAGAAAATACTACATGTGATTAAGATCTCCAACTGATCCTATTTAATCATTTGTGGATTTTTAAAAATGAGAATGTTTGGAAGTAAAGATATTAATTCTGGGGATGAAAAGACAACCAGATTTGGATTCAAGAACTGCCTTTAAATCTTGCATCCAAAGCTCACTATCTTTGTGACCCTTCTTTGTTTCATCTTCTGTAAAATTGGGGTGAGTGAGATAATTTCTAAGGTTCTTCCAACTCTAAATCTTTGATCCTGTGATTATGGAGCAACTTATTTGATCTAAAACAAGGATATATTACAGGCCTAGAGACAGGAGGTCCTAGGTTCAAATTTGACCTCAGACACTTCCTAGCTGTGTGACCCTGAGCAAGTCACTTGACCCCCATTGCCTACCCTCACCACTCTTCTGCCTTGGAGCCAATGCACAGTATTGACTCCAAGATGGAAGGTAAGGACTTAAAAAAATAAATAAATAAAAATAAAATAAAGATATTAGAAGAGTATAGAAATTGCCCTAGTTACCAAACAACATGATGATTTTTCCAAGTGGAGATGTATGGCAACTGAAGGGCCTCGAGTTTCAAATATAAGAGTACAAGTGTATTTGTAAAATGACTAAAGGGGATGATGGGAGATTATGTACCCTGTCATCTCATAAATTAGTTAAGAACATTTATTAAGAGAAAATAAGATGGATTGGTGGTAGAATAAGAGATGCCTTATTGTTTGGTATACATAAAGTACAATTTTTTTTTGTTTTTTATTATGAACTTATACATTAACAAAAAACACAATCCCAGATTCAAAGAACAGAAAAAAGGAATATTACGTGAAATTGTGACTTTTGCAAAAAGCTTTTTTTAATGAACTTTATACAATGTCATCTCATTTGACATCACCTTGATTTCTCCCTGTATTTCTTCATCTCCAATTCTCTCCTAAAGAACCATCTCCTATGATAAAGAAGTCCTAAAAAGAAAGAGGAAGAGAGAAGAAATGAACATTAAGCAAAACCAATTAACATTTTGGGGAAAAAATCTTAATATTTGTATGTATGCAATTTTCTACACCCTTGGGCCCCAACTGTGTAAAAGAGGGGCGGGTAGGCAACTTCTTGTTTATGTTTTCTTTGGGGACAAATTTGTTCTTTCTAATTTCCTAGCATTTTGTTTCAGTTTTTGCCTGACTTTTCTTTTTATATATAGTATACCCATTCTGTATTGAAGTCAACAAAGGCAGGAAAACATTTACTGCTATTACTACTACTACTACTGCTGCTGCTGCTACTACTACTGCTACTACTACTGCCACCACTACCACCACCACCACCACCACCTCAGCATTTGTATAGCACCTACTCTGTACTTTACAAATGGACTAAAAAAAAGCTTTATAAATATTATCATTTTCCCCTGATAGGTAGGTGCTATGATTATCCCAATTTTATCAATGAGAAAATTGAGCCATAGGTTAAATGACGTGCTTAAGGACCCAACTGGTAGGTGTATGAGACCAGATTTGAACTCATGTCTTCTTGATTCCAGGTCCAGAGTTCTGTCCACTGTAACATCTAGCTACCATGAACCATGTACCATAACTAATTGCATTATGTTATGCTATAATTTTAAATCCTTGGAGGAAGGGAACTTTCTTTTAAAATTTCATTGTTTTTTTTTTTTTATTTTTATATCATAAAAATTCCCAATTTATCCCTTCCTTAGAGTCTCTAATATTTAAAAATATGAAAAAGGGAGAAAAAGTTCCCACATCATATCAAAAAATTCTGCTTAACATATTTTGTTCTACACCATTCTCTCTCCTTACAAAGAAAGAAGGGAAACTTTCATCTTGTAGCTATTCTTTATTCATTGTACTTCTACAACATACAATTTTCAATTATTTAGGGTCTTTCTTGCTCTTTCCATTGAAACATTCTTTTAGTTATTGGGTATATTGTTCTCTTTTGCATCAGTTTACGTTCTTCCCATGCTTCTCTATTTTCATCAATTAATAGAGTTTAGTAATGTGGCATTATATTATTATACTGTGGATTTGTTCATTTATTCTGCATTTGATAGATGAGGGATATGGACATCTACTTTACTAAGGATTATTTGAAAGTGCCTAATAAATATGGACTCAATCTTGTTAATGTGGGATATGCGACTATATAAAATATTCTTTTCTGATTTATTACAGATAAAAATGCCAAGAAACTAAGCAAATATTTCATTGGTCAATTTAGTAATCCTAGGTTTTTCTTTTCTTTTATTGATCTGTTTAGTTTATCCACAGAATGAAAAATCCTCCCTAAGCACATTTGAAAATGCAAAGTGCTGAATTGAATAATTCCTTACTGCATGCAGTAAAGTTCTAGTATCCCAGAGTAAAGAGTGCTGGAAAGCAATTTGAATGCGATCTTATTTTTTCTAAGATGAAACATATGCATTGAAAATCACTGGCAAATAGCATATCAGTTAAGTGTTCTGCTTTTTACTCAAGAGTGGCATGGGGAATGTTGGCTTGACTTTTTATGCTTAGTATAGTTAGGAGTCTATTATGTAAAAAAATAACATAAGGAAATAAATCTCTTAATGGGTTCTAGCAGGGAATTGTTAGTGAAAGTGTAGAAAGGAAGAGTAATTCTGATGAATGCATTTTAATGTCTGCTTCAGACTCTTTTAAGATTGATTTAGATGGGTTCATACCAGGTTGCTGAAGGAGAAACAAACTGGTCAGAAATCGGTGGGGTGAAAGCTCTGACCCTGATCAGAATAGAATTGAGCTTTGAATAGTCCCACCCTTCAAACCTCTTTGAGAGAAGGAGAGATGGAGTCTTTTTTATTTTTCCTTTTAATGATTAAGGAGTTATTCATGGTAGACCAACTATGATTTTTAAAGATAGCTAAGCACTGGAAGGAGAGGATGGAGTAAAGGAGGCATTGGATCAAGTTTGCTATATGACTAGATTAGAAAGACTCAACGATCATAATTCCTGAGTTGTGTCTGTTGCAAATGGCTTTTGCTTTTCTAATTTCTTCCCCTCTGGAAACAGCATCAGGGCAATCATGGTATGTCTGCTCTCGTCCCACTGGGTCTATTTCCTAGGAAGCCTGTATATCTGTGCCTAGGGAAAGAGGCTATCTGCGAACGCCTGGATAATATGTGTATTGTATTATATATAAAAAATTATTATATTACATATTTATATAAACTATGCTGAGACCCTCGTTTTTCCTTGTTGAAGTAGGAAGAGCCCTGAATAGCGAAAGAGGGAGCCTTGGTTGGAGACCTAGCTTCATCACTGACTACTTTGGGACTTTAGACAGTTTGTTTCCTTCCCTATAAAATGAGGGAGTTAGATTAAACAGCCTCTGGTATCCGTTTCAACTCTGCAGCTATGAGCAGCTTAAAAAGATGGAGCTTGTAGTTTTACTGATAGAGGGAACTCCCCCTAACAGTGCAGCCTGGCACATTCTCTTAGTGGATCCAATGCTGGACCTGGAATTAGGAAGACGAATTCAAATACAAACTCAGATATGCTCTAATAGTGAAATTGTGAGCAAGTTAATTAACCTCTGCTTCAGTTTCCTTATCTGTAAAATGGGGATAATAACAGCACCAATGCCAACCAGAGCTATCATACGGGTCAAAGGAGAAAACCTTTGTGTAGCACTTGGCAAACCTTAAATTGCTACTTAAACCTTAACTATTATTATTTTCTGAAATTTAGTCTTAGATTGTTAAGAAGTAAGGGAGTAGGGGGCAGCTGGGTAGCTTAGTGGATTGAGAGCCAGGCCTAGAGACAGGAGGTCCTAGGTTCAAATCTGGCCTCAGACACTTCCCAGCTGTGTGACCCTGGGCAAGTCACTTAACCCCCATTGCCTACCCTTACCACTCTTCTGCCTTGGAGCCAATACACAGAATTGACTCCAAGACTGAAGGTAAGGGTTTAAAAAAAAAGAAGTTAAGGGAGTCATCCAGGATCATACAGTCAATATGTGTCAGAATTGGGACTTGGAATTCAGGTTTTTCTGGCTTGGAGGATAGCTCTATCCACTACTCCCTGGCTTCCCCTACATAACTGGAGTATCCATATAAAATACTAATATTAAGTTAAAACATACCAAAATGAAATATGATACTAATAATTTTGGTAACCATTTATAATTTAAGTGGAATACAAATAAAATTATTTATCAGTTATTTTATATGGAGGATTCTTTTTAAAGTAGAGTTTGGACCAGATTGCCCTTCTAACTCCCAAGTCTAATCATGTACAGATGTTGAAAGGGATGAGAAAACCTCTAAGATTTTTCCCTCAGAATTATTGAGGGAGCTCAGACTGAGGCATCCAACTTGGGATTATAATATGAGCAAGGGCTAATAATTGTGTGATACACACAATTTTAGAGGGAGGATGTAAACAAGGTGAGACAGACAAATAGGAGAAGGAGACTTCATGGAGGAGATGAAACTTGACAGAGCCATAAAAGAGGAGTAGGAAGGGAGAGAAAATGATTTAGGAGACTTGCTTTATAAAATATAGCAAAAAGAAAAGGCAGGTTGGTTGGTGTAGTAGGTGAAGAACTTCCTCAGGATCAGACAGATCTTGGTTCAAGACCCATCTTTGATACATTCTGGTTATACGACCCTTGCTAAAGTGCTTAGACAGTTTTCTGGAGTACTGAGAGCTTCTCCATATATAAGTTGAAGAATAGATCCAAGTCCATATTGGTAGAGGGAGTTCCCTGCCTGGCAGTTTCTTTCATCAACACAATAGAAGCTCTAGTCCCCCAAACTAAAATTGGAAAGGAGTAGAAAGCAATATTGACAGTGGAAACATTTTGTTGTTTTTCTTTGTTATTAAAACTTTACTTTCTGTCTTAGAATCGATATCAATTTTAAAGCAGAAGAATGATAAGGGCTAGGTAATGTGGGTTAAGTGACTTGCCTAGGGTCACACACATACAAAGTGTCTTAGACTGGAGTTGAACACAGAACTTCCCACCTCCTTGCCTGGCTGTCTAGACAATGAGCCACCTACTTGTCCCTATTTTTGTTTTAAAGGGGACCAGGTAGTAGTGTATGAGCTAGAGATAAGAGGGAGGAAAGCTTTGGGTTTTGATTTTAAAGCAGTGGGACAAGTCATAGACCAGAAGGCTCTTTCTAATGCCCTGTGAATAACAATACTGATGGTGGTAATCACTGTGTCCCAGAGGAAGGCAACAGATGGCAGTTTATGGAAACCAGATTTCATGTGCTAAGTAAGGCTTGGGCAGCAAAGATAGTTTTTGAAAATGAGGGATACACAAGCAGTAATCAGCCAAGCTTGGCAACACAAGAGATTGTTGACCAGGAATAGAAATGCTTCTGATTTCCATAGTGTGGTTACTTAGATAGCTGTTGTTCCTGTGATTTGTCAAGGTATCTCCTGACAAATACCTTGATTTCTTCTGTGGGTCTTTCCTTGGACTGCCAAGAGACAGGTGAACTATGTATGTATTGTAATATCTGAGCCATCATTCTCAACACAGATCTCATTCTGTAGTTTTGAAAAGATTAGATCTTGGAATAGGATAGAAATTGATTGCTTTTTTCTTTTATTAAGAATTTATTTGTCTAAAAAAATTAAAATTTCATTACTTTTCTTATTTGTCTTTCTGGTGAATGAAGAGAATTAAAAAAAAGTAATGAAAACAGTAGCCTCCAGCTATTTAAGTCTTGGTAGGTGAAGGACCTAGAGGTTTTAATATTAAAAAAAAGATCAATTTCCTAATATTTATTCTTTTTACCCAGAATTCTACATTGGATACAGTAGTTTAACTCCAAACTCTTGAAATGATTTTGATGTCAAAGGATCTGGGATCAAATCTCACCTGACATTTACTTTGGGCAAGAAACTTAGCCACCTTGTTCCCTAGGTTCTTCATCTGTAAAAAGAGAGAGTTGAAATAGTTGGCCTTTGAGGTTCCTTCTAGCTGATACTGTGAGATCTATGGAAAAAGTGTTATTTGTACTTAAAGAGTTCTGATTTGGCTCTCATGATATTCAGGCTGAAAAAGAAATGGATTGTAGAATCACTTTTCATGCTTACCAGGATTACAATGTCAGACAAATAATAATATTTTCTTTTTAACTGGTGGTGGTGGTGATGATGATGATGATGATGATGATGATGATGATGATGATGATGATGAACAGTATTTAGATATTGCTTTAGTGCTTTACAAATGTGACCACATTTGACCTCATAACAACCATTAGAGTTTGGTGCTGTGTTTATCCCTGTTTTCCAGAAGAGGAATCTGAGGCAAATATATATTTTTTTAATTTTTTTAATTTTTTTTAATTTTTTAAACATTTATTAATAATCATTTTTTAACATGGTTACATGTTTCATGCTCCTACTTTCCCCTTCACCCCCCGCACTCCCCCCACCCATGGCCGACGCACATTTCCACTGGTTTTGTCATGTGTCCTTGATCAAGACCAATTTCCAAATTGTTGGTGGTTGCATTGGTGTGGTAGTTTCGAGTCCACACCCTCAATCATGTCCACCCCAACCCATGCGTTCAAGCAGTTGCTTTTCTTATATGTTTCCTCTCCGGCAGTCCTTGGCAAATATATTTTAAAGTGATTTAAACCCAGGGTCATACAGCTAGCAACAGTCTGAGACTGGATTTGAATTCAGATGTTCTGGAGTCCAAGTCTACCATTCTATCCCCTGTGCTACCTTTTCACTTTAGATGAATGAAAGGTTTTCAAACCATAAGGAGAAACAAATGATTTTACTATTTACTGATGCCTGATTCTCATTTCACATTATCATGGACCACAAAAGAAGTTACTGAGCTGTTATAGTACTTTTGTCCTCCAAGTTATTGGTTGGAGTTAATGCTTTGAATGGCAGTGAGAACCAAGGCATGAAGGAGTAGAGCCGGAACTGGTATTAAATAGCATGTCCAGGAAATGAGTGTTCCAGTTGATTCAGGTTTTGTGGGGTTACCTAAGAATGAATTTAGATTTTTAACAGAACTACTTGTTGTAAGTCTTTCTGCTTTATCTGGATTAATTGCTATTCTCCTATTGATGAAAATAGCAATTATTATTGGTTGATGGAAGATCATATAGTACCTCAGGGACTTCAGTCAATCAGTCAACAAATAATAATCTCCTGTCATTTGTTAGGCATTATGCTAAGCATTTAGGTTACAAAGACAAAAGTGAAAGTCTCTCCATTTCAAAGAACTTTTATCTCCATGCTGAATACCCTAAGTAAAAGGAAGAGATTGTTGGGAATGTCTTTTCATTCCAGGGCATTCTTTAAAAGATTTTATTGAATAAACCTCAAATAAAAGCATCTTAGCTTATAATAAGTTAATTTATATATGGATCATATTTTTATAAACTGTAAAATATCATGTAAACATGTTAATACTTAAAAATCAAATGCTTTCCCTCCCCCATAAACAAAACAAAACAGTGCAAAACAACCAACCCAATCTTCTGACTAATTGTAAGCTTTGAGCATATGAATTTTGGCTCATCAAAGCTTTCCTGTAAATAGCCAGTTTTCCTCAGCTGGCAATATAAATTTTCTAGCAAAGTTCTATCAAAGAAAAGAAAAAAGTTGTTTGTCTCCTTTTGCCATTATTACTCTTTCCCCCATCTCTCTGTCTCTCTTTCTGTCTCTCTCTCTCTCTCTCTGTCTCTCTCTCTCTCCATATATATGTATGTATATTACATACATACAAATAAATTTGAATTTGTATATATCACAGTGTTGTCTATGCCTCTCTCTTTCTCTCTCTTCCCTTCCTTCCCTCTTCCTCTTGCTCCCTTCCCTCTCCCACCCGTGTCTCTGCCTGTCTTTCAAGAGTGCTATTGAATGTGAAGAATGATGTAGAAACCAAAATTTTTGAGGAAAATGTAAAGTTTTCTAATACCTTCCACCTACCTACCCCAGTTTAAAGTACCTTTATGTGTAATTATTGCTTATAAAATTAATGTTCAGCAGTATTTACATTATAAAACGTATTCCAATAAATTGAATGTTTGCTTAAAGTATATATGTTGCTTAAAGTATTGTAAAAGTATGAAAAACTGTCATAGAGATCTTCTTTTTTTGGAGTTCTTACCTTTTTTTAAAAAACTGGCAAATAGGTAACACAGTAGGCATGGAATTACGAATTCAAATCCAACCTCAGATACTTACTAGCTCTGTGACCTTGTCAAATCACTTAACTTCTGCCTTGGTTGCATCATTTGTGAAAGCACTTAACTTCTGAGATCTTTGTGAAGAGACAATGAGATAATATTTGTTAAGCCCTCTGCAAACCTTAAAGTGCTATATAAATACTAGTAGTTATCATCATCATCATCATTTAAAAATTTTTGTTGTAGACATCTTTGAGAGACTGGTAAAAACCTATGGACTCTTCTCAGAATGATCTTTTTTAAATGTAAGACTATATATGTGCATATATATATATATGTACACATTACAAAGAAACAAGTTTTATTGAAATACATTCTGCATATGAGACAACTGATAGTCTGCAGCCTAATGGTGAGACTAATAACTACAGTAATTTAGAAGTTATGATGAATCTAATCAAGATTTATGAAACAACTGTCATAGATATGACAATGTCATATGTACTTCTGAGATCACTGTGGCTTGTTACCTTCATTTATAAATGACCCAAGTGCTGAATTTCAGTTGTAAATTGGTGAAAGTAAATGTATCACTTTTTCTCTATCCAAGTTCATAGACCTCTCTGAAATCTATTTGCAAACCCCATGTGAAGAACCCCTCTCTGATCCAAACTCCTTTTTTAGAGATGAGAAATTGAATTCCAGAGACTGGAAGAGATTTGCTTAGGTCCATGATTTTATTTAGTGTCTGAAATGAAGCTAGAACCTAGGTAAATTGGCCGTGTCTCAATTTAGCACTTTGTCCAATAACGCATAGCTTATTTTTAATGTGTTTAAATTTTGATTATAAGTGGAGCTATAAATTGCTGAGCTATAAGGACCCTAGCATCTGTCGTCATTATTGTTCTCCCAACCACTCCCCACCATCCCTCATTTACCAGTTAATGTAAATGTAATGTAAAACAGCGTAAACATAACACAAAAAAGATTGTTAGATTTTTCTGAATTGTTGGATTTGTGTTTGCTCCTTCCTGTCTTGAATCTTTCCTACAAGGTGGAGAAGACATTGAAGGCCCTTGTTTATTATCTCTACACACACAGAGGGATACTACTGCCATTATCTCTCTCACTCCTAGTGCATTGTTTCAAGACTCTCCTGGAATTCAAGACTTATCCATCAATTTCTCGATCAAAAGTCAGGAATTCTAAGTCTATAAATTGAGAAATTATTCAGTCTTTGCTCCTTTTCTGAAATGGGAAATGCTATATCTTTTGCCCACCCCCACCCACCCCGAAAGTAAACATAGATCTTCTGCTTTTGAGAATAGTGTACAATTTGTCTTCTTTATACAGTTTACATAAGCATTTTCCTATAGCCAAAATTTTAGATTTTAGAGCTTTTCATGGGATCGTATAAATTGTAAACTAACATTTCCCCTCCATTCTTCTCCTAATATGTGTGTGTGTGTGTGTGTGTGTGTGT
>NC_058131.1:435049480-435058597 GCF_016433145.1 Gracilinanus agilis
GGGCAAAAGACATGAATAGGCAATTTTCAGGTAAAGAAATCAAAAGTATCAATAAGCACATGAGAAAGTGTTCTAAATCTCTAATAATTAGAGAAATGCAAATCAAAACAACTCTGAGGTATCACCTCATACCTAGCAGAGTGGCTAAAATGAAAGAAGGGGAGAGTGATGAATGCTGGAGGGGATGTGGCAAAATTGGGACATTGCTGGTGGAGTTGTGAACTGATCCAACCATTCTGGCTGGCAATTTGGAACTATGCTCAAAGGGCTATAAAAGAATGCCTGCCCTTTGATCCTGCCATACCATTGTTAGGATTGTACCCCAAAGAGATCATAGATAAGCAGACTTGTATGAAAATATTTATAGCCACACTTTTTGTGGTGGCAAAAAACTGGAAAAGGAGGGTATGTCCTTCAATTGGGGAATGGCTGAACAAATTGTGGTATATGCTGGTGATGGAATACTATTGTGCTAAAAGGAATAATAAACTGGAGGAGTTCCAGGTGAACTGGAAAGACCTGCAGGAACTGATGCAGAGTGAGAGGAGCAGAGCCAGAAGAACACTGTACACAGAGACTGATATACTATGGTAAAATCGAATGTAATGGACTTCTGTACTAGCAGCAATGCAATGACCCAGGACAGCTCTGAGGGATTTATGGTAAAGAATGCTACCTACATTCAGAGGAAGGACTGCAGGAGAGGAAACACATAAGAAAAACAACTGCTTGAACGCATGGGTTGAGGCAGACATGATTGGGGATGTAGACTCGAAACTACCACACCAATCCAACTATCAACAATTTGGAAATATGTCTTGATCAATGACACATCTTAAAACCAGTGGAAATGTGCATCGGCCATGGGTGGGAGGAGAGTGGGGGGGTGGTGTAGGAGAAAGTAGGAGCATGAATCATGTAACCATGTTAAAAATGAATATTAATAAATGTTTAAAAAATTTAAAAAAATAAAATTATACATGGTTAAAAAAAATAAAAAGGGGGGAGAAGAAAAACATCCATGAGGTTAACAACCACAAAAACAATAATGACATCATAATAGAGCAGATCAGTAGATTTCTTTCTAAAACTATACACCTAAACAAGAGTAACAGCAAAAATCAAATAGAAGTGATGGAGCAATAGACCTGAAATATTATAGACCAAATCTCACAACATTCAATCCACAAATGAATCAGTGTTTTGTTTGTCTGCTTTTGTTTTGTTTTGTTTATGAGACTAAGCTGCAAAATGGGGTGGGGTACAAAATAGGGGAAGAGAGGATAAAAGGGGGAATATATGATGTACTAAGATCAGTGAAGGGGAAATAACTCCTGGAGTTTCTTGGGGAGAAGAGGAGTTATGGAAGAATGGGTGAGATGGCAAATGAAAGGACTAAAGCAAAAGGAAACGAAGGGGGAAATCTTGTCATAATGAGAATGATAATATTGCCAAAGTTAATGCATTGTCTTAATGCTATACCGGTCAAATAATCAAAGAGCTACTTTACAGATTCGTTTGGAACAATAAAAGATTTAAAACATTAAGGGAAATAATAAAACTTTCAGATCTCAAATAACATTTCAAAGCATGTCATCGAGACAGAGACAGACAGAGAAAGAATGTATAAATGTAATATATAACTGTATTTAATAAACCAAAATATGTAAATTAATATAGGTAGAATTGTCATCTATACTACGCTACAGCAAATGTTTCATCCTTGGCATGTGGCCCCATACTTCTCTTTATGTGGCTGCATGTGTCTGCATGTCATTGAAAATGGCTATGCGGGTCAGGGCTGACACATGTGTCATAGGTTTGCCATCACTGGTATAGACTGAGGTCAGAGTCCTCCAAAGAGGCTTGGAAAATGGATATTGAAAAAAAAAACATAAATTGGTGGAGGAGAGGGGAAATCTATCTCTTTTCTTGGAATCTCAGATTGAGGAATCATATAGTCTGGCTTGGGTAGTGGGGAGTATCATAGGGACCCACATGTAGCTGGTGGTTTTTCCTTCTCTGACTTGCTTTTTATTATTGAATAAATAATTATAAATTAAGATATGGTTTTCAGAAAATTTTTATCATAACAGCACCAAAATATAGCAACCTTTTGGTGAAAGCAAATAATTGAAAACAAAATACATGCACATGAATTGAAATATGACATCAAATTGAAGTACATGAATAGAGTTGATATAACTGTCCTACAAAAACAACAAATGTGAAGGAAACCCAAAACTTGGAAAGATATATAAATTGAAGTATAGGGAAATAAGCAGAGTCAAGAAAACATAAACAATTATTTTTTCAGCCATTTTTCAGCAGTGTCTGACTCTGTGATCCAATTTGCGGTTTTCTTGGCAAATATATGGAGTGATTTGCCATTTCCTTCTACACCTTATTTTACATATGAAGAAATTTAGGCAAAGAGGGTTAAGGGACTTGCCTAGGGTCATAGAGCTAGCAGGTAAATAAGGTTGAATTTGAACTAAGGAAGATGAGACTTCCTGATTCCAGGCGTGGCACTACAAAACAATAAAAAGTGAATGTTGCAAAATTACAAAGTACAAGCAGAATTCAATGACTAGACATGAGAAACTATCTTCCTTTTCCCATCTCTTTGGAAGAGATGGAGGGGGAGGCCCATGGGTATAATTAATTTCTTATATTTTCAGACTTTTTGGATTTATTAATCAGTTTTACTAATTTTTTCCGTTTGTTTTTTCTTTAAAATATTATTCATTATATGTGATGTTTCTCTAAAAGGGGCAAGGAGATAGTGAGGAAATTTTTAGTGATATAAAAAAAAGATGAATAAAATTTATTTTTTAAAAAAGTTAAGTATCCATTGATTTAATTCAGAGGTAATATTTGGGGATACATTATTTTCTTAATAATGGGGGATAATAAATAAATGTCTTCTCAGAACCCTAATACCTTTAAATGAAATAGAGAAATCTAAAAATATTAATATCTGAAGGTGGTTTTGTTCTGCTTTAGTGGTCATAGGAGAAGACTTAGTAAAATAGAAGATAGAAGAATAGAATAAAAAAATCTTGACAACATGTTGTTTGTTAAAACATACTTGACCAGGGCAGCTGGGTAGCTCAGTGGATTGAGAGCCAGGCCTAGAGACAGGAGGTCCTAGGTTCAAATCCAGCCTCAGCCACTTCCCAGCTGTGTGACCCTGGGCAAGTCACTTGACCCCCATTGCCTACCCTTACCACTCTTCCACCTATAAGTCAATACACAGAAGTTAAGGGTTTAAAAAATAAAAATTAAAAAAAAACATACTTGAAAAACAAAAAAAAAATCACATAAGGTTAAGATGAAAGGCAAGAATAACATCAGTCTTATTAGTTCATTTGAACTAAACAATTATGATCAAAGATTAGTCCAGAATAAATATAGACACAACCAAAAAAAGAGACAAGAAAATTATAATTAAAGATATCATAGATAATAAATCAATATCAATACTTAACCTATAATGAAAACTACTAGGGAAATTAGTAGAAATTAGATTTAGACCAATACTTTACATCTTGTATCAGGACCAGCTCCAAATGAATACATGACCTCAATATAAAAGTTTATATCATAAACAAACTAGAGAAAAAAGGAAGAAATCATGTTTTAGACTTTGTATAGAGCAAGAGTTTATGACCTAACAAGTGATAGTGAGGATCACAGAAAAATGGACAATTTTAATGAGACTTTAAAGTTTTTGCACAGATACATCTAATGTAGCTAATATTAGAAAGGAAATAATTAAATAGGAAAAAAATTCCACAAATTTCTATGATAAAGGCTTCATTTTAAAGATATATAACTAGTTGATTCAAATTTAAAAAGAATAAGAACCATTCCTGCACCACCAAATGGTCCAAGATACAATCTGGCAGTTCTTAAGGGAAGAAATTCATTTAACAATAGCCATATGAAAAAATGTTCAAAAACACTAATAATAAAGGAAATATACTTTAAAGCCATTCAGAAGTTCTATTTCATATTCATTGAATTGGAAAAGATTACAATTTAAAAAATGACAAAAGTTGGAGAGACTGTGGGAAAAGAGGTATAATGATGCCCTATTAGTGGAGTCCCATTGAAAGTACTTCCCATACAAGACCAGAAATGATACTGGAACCAGGTGCCATTCTGTGCTTTCCCAGCCAGTGACCCCATACTCTATATTTTCAGCGTCCTCCCTCCAACTAAACCATGAATATGAGTCATGTGGCTGTCTTCTCTCATCCCCTCCCAATTACATGATATGTTACAAGCAAACCTGACACCAGCACCCTGTTAGTTCAAATTCTATTTGGAGATAAATGAAATACTAGTAAATCATTGAACAGATAACAAAAGGAAGTTTACTTAGCTTTGACATAGCAAGGATGCATAATAAGGATGCAGAGGCATTTAGCTTCAATAGAGGGGTACATATCGTTAGTCATAAAGTATGATGATTTTCATTGTTTTCAGATCTCCACCAAGTCAGATGGGCCATGACTCCATGTAGGTGGGACTTTTTATGCTATATATATGACCAGGAAGCTGCACTGAAGGGTACAAGGGCCAATTAGGTACCAGGGACAGGTTGATCTCCTTTTAGAGAAAGTTAATACCTGTTGTGTGAAAAGGAAAGGAGGAGGAACCCTGGTCTTAACATAACACTTTTTATAGAAATAAAGATGGTCCTAAATAACAGGAAAACCAATAAGTATTCTAGTAGGTTGAGCCAATATAAAAAATAAAATGACAACACTACCTAAATTAACTTACATAGTGCTATACCTAACTACCAAAGTAATAATTTATAGAGCTACAAAAAGTAATAACCAAAATCATATAGAAGAGCAAAAGGTACAGAAGCTCAAGGGGACAATGAGGTAGCAAAGTGGATAAAGTGCCAGGCCTGGAGTCAGGGTTTGTTTGTTTGTTTTTTTAAAGCTCAAGGATAATAATAATAAAAAAAGGTAAATAAAGGGGCTTATCCAAAAGTGCTACAAAACAATCATCATTAAACTGATTTAGTCTTATTTTTTTTAAAAAGGTTAAACTGTGGAATCGATTGAGCTATACAATTTATAGAAATAAATACAATAGCATAATATTTGATAAACACAATTTCCCAGTTAGTAGGAAAAAAGTCATGCTGAGAAAAACTGCTGGGAAAACTGGACTGCAATCTGGTAGAAAACGGGTTTAGAGAGCAATACCTCACACTCTGTACTAGAATAAGCTTCAAATGAATGCATGACTTAGAGATAAAACACCATGTCCTACACAACTTATAGGAGCAAGGAAAACAACTACCTTCCAGATTGTCAGGGGAAGAGTTCATGACTAAATAGTGATGAGAGAGTTACACAAGATAAAATGGACAATTTTGATCATATAAAATTAAAGGGTTTTGTATAAACATCTCATAAAGTTAAAAAGGAAACAAGTAAATGGGGGAAATCTTTGCAGCAAATTTTTAAGACTCAGCCTTTTGAATAGATACATGGTATGAAAAAATGCTCACCAATGATTAGAGAAATACAAATTAAAATAAGATTTATTTCACAACTATCAGACTGGCAAGGATGACAAAAGAGGAAAATGGTAAATGCTGAAGAGGCTATGGAAAAGTAAATACATTAACAGCTATGCATTGGTTCAGCTATTCTGGAAAGAAATTTGGAACTATGTCCAAAGAGTCACAAAATTATGCATATCTTTTAACTCAGCAATACTTTTACTAGAGCCATAACAGCAGCTCTTTTCAAAGTAGCCCAGAATTAGAAACTAAAAGTTTGTTAGAAGACTAAACAAAGCAAGATTTTTGAATGTAATAGAATATCATAATGGCATAAGAAATGACAAAATAGACAGTTAAAGAACTGATGGAAATGGAAGTGAGCAGAAATAGGAAAATAATGTATACAATGATAAGATTATAGAGAAAAACAAAAATTTAAAGTCTTTTGAACTCTGGTCAACGCAAAGCAATAATAAATCACAAGTTCAAAAAAAAAGAAAATGAAATATTACTTATTTCTTGCAAAACTGATGTACCCAAGATGCGGAAACATACATTTTTGGACTTTACCAATGCTGCAATTTGTTTTGCCAGACTATACACTCACTAATTTAGGAAGTGCAAATTTGAAGTTCAAGATTTTACATATAGATGGAGATAAAATAAGATTTATTTTTCAGTGTTTTTTGTTTGTTTTTCAGTTTTGTATTGCTTTTGGCTCCATTGGGAGGAGGGATGGCAATGAGAGGTAGATTTTTTTTTAAAGGTAAGTAGTTGTCCAGGAGTGGAAAGGTAACAGGGGAGGGAGGCAACAAGAATTGTGTAATAACGAGGGAAAAATTTAAAAATAAAATAAGATTTAAAAATAGATAAGTAGTTGTAAAAGAATTATGAGTACCAATAAGATGCTATCTGGTACAGAAAAACAAGTGCTTGACCTGGGATCAGAGGACCTTGATTCCAGTCCTAGCTCTGTCACCTATTATCAATGTGATCTTAATGTAAATTGGTCAGTTCTTTAGAATTCAATTTATCATCTGCAAAATTGGGGGTGGGAGGGTGGGGCTGAGTAGAACAAGGCAGGATTTGGACTAAATGGTCTCTAAGAATTGACTATATCTAAATTGCATGAAACTACTGTTTTCTGGATTGGGGGTGGGGTTAAAGATATTTCATGAGTGTTAGTGCTGAGATTCTGAGGTATCTGGCAGGACCCTGGAGGCAGATTTTACCTACCTCTAGTATTGGCTACATTGTTTGGAGGAGGGGGTTGGACACTGATGGGGGGAAAGTAATCTCAGAAATAGAGCACAGTTATCAACTGCACCAGCATACAGATTAGTTGAGTCTGATTCCATGCAGGCCTTTGAAGTTGCCTATGTAAATATGGGGGCAGCCTTGTCTTGTATAAGGTTTTCCAGGGGCCTGTCAGGGGAATGAATGCACTCAGAGATGACAGGCTGATAAAGGGCATCCTTGCCACTGGGTGTACTTGAATTTCCCTCAATAAGACAACCTCAGAGAAAGGAAAGAAGAAACTAAAATGAGCTTAAGGGGAGGAGGGCAGAAGAGGACGGGTGTTTCTGTTGGTGAAGTACTAAGGACGATTTCTTAGCAGCCTGGGAAAAGTGGCAAAGAAAGGCAAGTAGATGGGGGATATAGTGGCTTCGTGTGGCTGAACTCTTCACGTCCATGAACTGAGTTTTGTCAAACTAATTTTAAAAGGAGTAGAATCAAAAGAATATTATATACAGCAACAAAAAGATTGAAGAATGACTCACATATGTCCACCTCCAGAGAGAGAACTGATAAGTAGAAACAAACAAGACAGTTATATATAGATAGATAGATATAGATATGTATAATATATATATATTGCTCATATTATGCCTTTTCTAGTGCAGGAAGAGGAGGGAAGGAGGGGGATATCTAGACATTTAAACCAATAAATAAATAATTTTTTGTTTTTTATTATATTATATGCGACATATTATATTATACTATATATTATAGGAACAAATAAATAAAAAAAATTTTTAAATTGAGCTGGCCTTAGTTGAGAGAAGAATTTCAGAAGAAAACTGGACCCCTTGCTATGTGCTTTGGTGGAATGGGAAAGCATGTAAAACATGGCATGATGGATGTAATGCATGCCCCCCCCACCCCAAGCCCCTCAAGGTAGCTGGGGGGGGGCGGGAAAGAGCTGTTATCACTGTTGACTGATGAAGCCCCAGTCATGAGGAATGAGGCCAACAATGTTAAAATTCATCAGTAAGTTAAGCATGGGAGAGACCGTGAGGTCAGGGCATAAATGACTTCTCTTGGCCCAGCTTCCTCTTCAAGAAGAGTCTGAGTGGTGCAAAAGGAATTCTGCTTGGTAGAAGCATATCTGAATGCTGATGCAGTTGGTATTACCTACAGTCAGAAGGCAAATCAACTTTTTCTATTTCTCATGTCATCTGACTTTAAGAGAAGAGAAATCTTCCAGTATCCAGCTGTCCTCATAAGTGTGAAGGCTTTACCTTTTAAGTTCTACATCTCCCATGAAGCTTCCTCTGTGGACTGCCCCAAACCATGAAGATTTTTTCTTTTCCTAATCCATACTTTTATAGCTGTTGGTCATTTCATCGTATATCATATTGTTAAACATGAAAATGTTTACTTTGGAGACCTCTATCACTCAGAAGCCTTTGTATGATTCAGAAAGTTTCAGTCTGTCAGTTTAAAAAAGATGACCAAAATCTCAATTTGGGAGGTTGTCCATGACACATGGAATAGCAATTATCTAGAAAGATTAAACAAATTATAAATTACTAGTGTCTCATAACAGACTGCCCAGGTAAGGAAAAGGCAACTGGCAACCTGATGCAGTGCAACTGAAATTGCATCTGAACAAGAGACAAGTTCAAGAGTAGAAGTAATCAGAGAGAAGACACAGAGAGAGAGAGTCACAGACTCACAGAGAGACACAAAGACATAGAGAAAAATAGAGAGAATACCTCAATATCTCTCTTGGGATTTGGCTAGAGGGAACTTGATCCTCAGGGGTCTGCCACTTGCTCTTGAATATTCACTTTCTGATAGGTTTGGGAAGTCAGGATGTGATTGGTGGCAAGACTTCCTCTGAAGTCACTTGTTGGAGAATAGATGATAACCACTGAGAGTCAATACTGTGAATTAATTCTATGTTTTTACTTGTTATTCTGTCTTACTAAATGCCTTTGAATGATATTTACAGTCATAGGACTTGGTTTAATGAATGAAACATCACTGGGGATTTATGCTCCAACCTCACCAGAGACTTTGAGGACAGCAAAATATTGGAAAAAGGGGAATTTGGGAACTCAATCTATATGTTGAATTAATTAATTCAACACACAGTCTTACCTCCTCATCTAGAGATTTTGAGCCCTCTAAGAGCAGGGACTGTGTGTCTCCCACCCCAATGTGTTTTCTTTTCGTATTTTTAGAATGTAAACTCTGCTGGAAGAGAATATGTTGCTTGATTATGTTTGTATCCTCATGCTTAGAACAATGCCTCCTCGCTCATTTTAAGCACACAATATATGTTCTTCCTTCCT
>NC_058131.1:435058697-435066217 GCF_016433145.1 Gracilinanus agilis
TTTCTTTCTTTCTTTCTTTCTTTCTTTCTTTCTTTCTTTCTTTCTTTCTTTCTTTCTTTCTTTCTTTCTTTCTTTCTTTCTTTCTTTCTTTCTTTCTTTCTTTCTTTCTTTCTTTCTTTCTTTCTTTCTTTCTTCCTCTATTCAGTATAAAATCACTTGCTAAATTGTATTGACTCCACCACTTCATAAAGCTGTTCAACTTTGAATCTGACCATAGTCAGGTAGGCACAGAATAAATAATTGCTCCTAATTCTCCTTAATTCTAATTTTTTCAGCTTTGACTTCTAGTCAATAATTTCTGGGAGACTTTTAAAGTATATTTTCATGGAATTCATTGGTGCATTTAATAGAGTGTTCCTCTTATAGCTCTCTACATGAAAAGCTTACTTTGGAACTATTCATATTTCTTGGTAAAAAGTGAAAGGTTCAGAAGGAAGCTCTGTTCCTTTAAATGAAATAAGTTTGTGGAAGTATCTAAATGAAAACAAAGGATTTGTTGTCATTGTGGCTCTACCACTAACTTGCTGTGTGACTTTAAGCACCCATCTCAATCCTTTCGTATCCAGAACAGAATCTTATGATTTTCCCCACTAAACTTTGCTTCCTTTAAATGTCTTTTTTTTCTGTTAAGGATAGTATCATTCTTCCAGGCATTAACTTTGAAATTTCAAAGTCATTGTTTTAAATTACCATTTATTTTTATTTTTATATATAACCAAATCTAATATATAACTATAATATAATACATATGATTTGTGATGAATATGTAATTAATTATAATACATATACTTATCCAAGAGAAACACATTTTCACATTTATTATATCCAAAGGTCTTTATTTCATTCTTTTTGTTTTCCCCTCCCTCCCTAAGACAGCAGGTAATATGATATAGGTTTTACATATATTACCATAAAACACATATTTCCCTGTTCATTATGTTGCTGCCAAAATAATCTAAGACATCTGATCACCATTCTATTAAAAAACCTTCACTGACTTCCTATTGTCTCTATTATCTATTATCTTCTAGAATAAAGTATAAAGTTCTTTGTCTGGGATTCAGACCTTTCCATAGTTTATCTCCACCCCAGATTTCTAGCCTTATTTCACACTACCCTGTTCATGCTTTCTATTCTCAAGCCAAAATGTCCTATTTTCCAAAGTTGAAGTGTCATCTCCAGCTTCCAGGCTCCCAGGCTTCTTCTCATGCTTGGAATATATTCTCTCCTTATATAATCTCAGAATCCTTATTTCTTTTTTAGGCTAAGCTCTGGTAATCATTATCGCAATGAAACTTTCCATTTCTAACCCTCTCTTTCCTTGTAATTAATATTCTCTTCTTCCTCAAATAACTTCTATTATATATGTTGTATTCTACTACTAAACTCCATGGGAACAGCAACTATTTTATTTATGTCTTTGCAACCACAAAGCATTTTATATTTGGAGGAAAGAAGAGAGAGGATGACCAGATATGTGATGTCACTGAGTTTGGAAACCCCTGATGAATCCCCCTACCAACAGTGATCTGGGCTTGATTTGCCATTTAGAGTATTAGAGAGCTGCATAAAATAGATAGTTGATATTTCTTGACTTCATTTGGGCAAATTGCTTGAGTTTTCCAGTTTTCAGTTTTTCCATTTGTGAAATGAGGCAATTGGATTACATGACTATTAAGGATCTGTCCAACCTCAACACTCCATTACTCCACGAAGTATATAAACATAACGCATACAGAAATATATTATGTATGGCCCACAGGTGGACTCTGGTTCCTTTACAGAAAAGTATGCCTCCCTGCTCAGACACTTATCTCTATTAATTCTGCCCAAATGCAATAGAAACTGAAAGAAACCTTCAAAAGCATCTAAAATCTCAAACATAGTGATAAGGATAGTAAATAAAGTAATGAAACTCAGGAGAAATTCCTGCTCTGTCTCTCACTAAACTACGTAGCTTTGGGCAAATAGTTTAACCTCCCTGAGTTTTCGTTTCTTCCTCTGGAAAATCAGAGGGTGGGATGGAATGATTTCTAAGCCCTTATACACTTATGTTACACACTTATAAAGCATCTGTTGTTACACTCTCAGGCATTTAGGACTTAATCATGATGATTTAGAAAGATAATGAAATTAAAATCATAGGATCATAGCTCTTGATCTAGAAGGGACCTTGAAGGTTATTTGTTCCAAAAGAGAAGTTAAGTTACTTACCTAAGCGCATAGGAGTTATAAATGGTAAAGTGAGGGCTTGAACCCAGGTTCTTTTTAACACAGCTACCTCCTGGGAGTGTCATTTTTATTTGTTTGGGGATTTTTTTTGGCTTTTTCTATATTATACTTTAATTTCTGCCATATATTAATTAAAAAATTTTTTTATTCAGCCCCTACTTCCTCCCACTCCAAACTAACCATAAAAGGCATCATCCAGCAAAATATGTAGATTATGTATTTTGTATTTCCATTGAAAATTCATTCTCTGGCAATGAACTTTTCACAAGGCATTCTTCAAATATTAAATCTATTGCTATTTATGGACGTAATTAAAAAAAACTTACTTATGCAAAGGCAGACCCAACAGATCCTATTGGACATAAAAATCTCTTCAAATCTTGGTAGGAAAGATTGGTCCATTAAAAAAATACATTATAAACAATTCCCAGTAAACCTGAGCATTTCCATATATAAATAATAGGAATTTCTGTTTAGTTCTGGTCTTGAGAGGATGCCCATCAATTGGGGATGGCCAAACAAGTTGTGCCATGTGATTGTGATGTAATACTAAGGTGCCATTAGAAATGATGAGCAGATTAATTTAAAAAAACAGAACATGGAAAGATCAACATGAAATTATGAAAGTGAAACAAGCAAAAACCAAAAGAACATTATACACAACCACAAAAATATTGTTTGAAGAATAACTTGTATATATTCACCAACAGAAATAAGATAAATAGAAACAAGCAAGTTACAATTTTATATATACCTTTTTTTTGGTCAAATGATACCTTCTCTAGTGCAAGGAGGGAAGAGAGGGCATCTGCCTGGGAACTTTAGCATAGCAAACAAACAAATAAAAAAGAGATCAAAAATAGGAAAAAAGAGTTTTGTATGAAACTTTGGATATTATATAGAACTTGGTTTTTAAAAGATACACTAAATTAAAGATCATAATAACAATGCCCTACTTATTTGTCCCCTTCTAAACTTTCTTCTCTTTTTCAAAGTGTATTTTTAATGTCATTGATAGTCTTTTCTGTTCTTTTTTTGTATTACTATATTACTACTTCTGTCCGACTTTCCACCCCTACAAAAAAACAAAAACAAACAGAACAGTATGAGTTTAATCAAATGAAACAGATTCACATAGTGACTGTCTGAAAATGTATACTTTATTTAAGAAGTAGGAAGTGTTTCATTAGCAGCTTTGGTGCTATAATTAGTTATGAAATGATCTGTCATTTAGCTTCTCAAAATTATTTTACTTTACCCTTTTATGGTTATTGTATAAATTCTTAGCCTGGTTATGTTCACTTTATATGATATCAGTTTATATTAATCTCTCCAGGTTTTTCTGAATATCACTTTCATAATTTTTATGCAGCAACAAAATTCCATTACATTCAAATACCACATGTTTTTCAGACATTCTCCAATTGCTGGGCACTCACTTTGTTCCCACGTCTCTTACTACAACAAAAAATGTTGCTATTGTTCTTACAGGCATTTTTGTTCTTATGGATATTTTTCCTGTCTTCACTTTCTTTGCTATATATCCTTAGTAGTGGGATTACTGAGAAAAGGTATGCTTGATTTCCTAACTTTTTGAATATAGTTCCAAATTGCTTTCCAGAATGGTTAGACCAGTTCGCTACAGTACATTTTGGGGCTATCTATTCCCATTTATTTTTTAATTACATGTAGAAATCTTTTTTTTTGTTTTCTTCTGACTCAAAACTATAACAACTATTTTCTTACACATAACCACTATAATTCTCCAGAAATTGTTCTTTTCCTTTTTTTGTCATCTTTGCTAATTTGGTATATGTATAAAGGACTTGCTAAATTGTTTTCATTTGCATTTTTCTTATCAAAAAATTATGCTCATAGTGTGCATTGATGGCTTATGTTTCTCATTTGAAAGCTGTGTTTCAAAATTGCCTTTGATCATTTTTCTAGTGGGAAATTCTTTATTAAATATTTGTTTTTATTCTCTTAGATATTAGAACATTATCAGAGAAATTTTTGCTACGATTATTTTTCCCAGTTAACTAGCTACCTTCTAACTTTAGTTGTATTGATTTTGTTTGCCCCAAATTTTTTTCAATTTTACTTTAAAAAATTATCCATTTTATCATTTATGGTTCTCTTATTTGCACAAGAACTATCAGCTTCTCCAGTTTTGGAAAGGTATTCCTTGCTTTCTTTTCTAACTTGTTGATACTGTGATTTTTATATCTAGTTCCTGTTTCCATTTGGAGTACATTATAGCATGTAGCATGAGATGTAAGCCTAATTCCTCCCAAAATTGATTTCTAATTTTTCTGATTTTTAAATAATTATTATTTGTTTTGTCTGTGATTCCTTATCCTAACAGTTGATGTCCTTGAATTTATTGAATACTCTGCTACTATATTCCATTACTTCTGGGTGTTTTATATATCATTTGTTCTACTGATTAATCTTTATTTTTTTAACCAGTACCGAGTAGTTTTGATGATTATTGCTTTTGTAATATAATATAAATTCTAGTCATGTAGAAGCAGTTCTTTACAATTTTTTTCTGACATTTTAGGAATCAGATTTTTCTTTCTCTATTCTTCCCTACTCCCAGAGACAATATGAGGGCTTTCATGCAATATGTATTTCCGTATTACTCATGCCATAAGAGAAGATACATGTAATAAAAAAAAACTCATGAAAGAAATAAAGTGGAAGATGGCAATTTGACTCTAACAGTTCCTTCTTAGACTGCAGACATTTTCATGTGTACTTAGACATTTTTCATCATCCTAGTGGATATCTTGGGAACTTGCTTGTCTGAACATAGTTTAGTCCTTCACAGTTGATCAACATATAATATTTCTGTTACTGGATACATTGTTCTCCTGGTTCTGCTTATTTCACTTTGCATCAGCTCATATAAGTCTTACAAAGTTTTTCTGAACTCATCCTGTTCATAATGTCTATGGTACAATAGTATTCCATTACAACCATATACCATAACTTTTTCAGCCATTCTCCAAGTGATGGGCAGTTCTTTGGTTTCCCATTCTTTGCCACTACAAAAAGAACTGCTAAAAATATTTTTGTACAAGCACATCATTTTCCCTTATCTCTGATCTCTTTGGAATACAGACCCAACAGTAGCATTACTATTATTTCACATAGTCATAGTTTTATGGCCCTTTCAGCCAAGTGCCATATTGCTCTCCAGAATGATTATATCAGTTGACAATTCCACTAACAGCATACTAGTGTCCCAATTTTCCTACATCTCCTCCAAAATTATCATTTTCTTTTTTGGTCCTGTTAGTCAATCTGATAGGTGTGAGGTGGTGTCTCAAATGCACTGAAGATTGCACTAGGAGAAGAGAGAAGGTAGAGTGAGAAGGTGTTAAATTATTTCAAATGAAGAGGCATAAAAGAGCTATTACAGAGGAGAGAAAGTAGGCAATGCTTGAACCTTACTCTCATCACTATTGTTTCAAAGAGCAAAAAATAAGGCAAGTACATTGTTGGGTAATGAAATCTATCTTACTTCCTTGGGAAATAGGAAGGGAGGGGAATAAAAGAAGCAGGGGATAGATGACAACTGGTACATGGGATGGAGAATTGTGGGAAGTGGTGGTCAGAAGTGAAAGAAAAGAGAGATAGAGAAACGGGGGTGGGGGTGGGAAATAGGCTCAATGAGATAAACTCACTGACAAAATGCAAGCAGATAGTAATAGATTAAAAACCATAATCCTACAATATGTTGCTTACAAGAAATTTGAAGTAGAGAGACACACACAGCTCAATTATAAACTATAGAAAATTGTCTAGGGGAGGAAGGAGTGGAAAGAGAGGAGGAGATTTTAGGGACATGAACTCACTATTTTATAAAAACTCTTGGGAAAATTGGAAAGTGGTATGGCAGAGATTGGAAATTAATGTCTTGCACTGTATGCCAAGGTAAGATCAGCATAGGTACATAATCTAAAGATAAAGGGTGATGCTGTAGGTAAATTAGAGAAGCATGAAAAGCTTTACCTATCAGATCTATGAATTGGGGGAAGAATTTAGCATCAAACAAGAGACAGAGAACATTGTAAAATGTAAAAGGGTTTTGTATGTATAAAACAAATGTAACCAAGAATGGAAGGAAAGCAGAAAGCTGGTGGGAGGGGGATTTACAGCAGGTATCTCTGATAAAGGTGTCATTTCTCAAATATCTAGAAAACTAAGTAAAATTTATAAAAATAAAAGTTATTCCCCACTGATAAATGTTCAAAGCAGTTCTCAGGTGAAAAAATCAAAGACATCTATAGTGATATGAAAAAATGCTCTAAATCACTGATTAGAGAAATACAAATGAGAATACCTCACACATATCAGATTGGTTCATATGACAGATAAGAAAAGTTATTAATATTAGAGCAGGTGCAGGGAAATTAGGACAGCAATACACTGGTGGAGTTGTGATCTGATCTAATCATTTTGAAAAGCAATTTTTGGAACTAATGCTCAAAGGACTCTAAATCAGTGCATACCCTTTGATCCATCAATACTATTAGGTCCATATTCCAAAGAAATAAAAAGAGGGGAAGAACTATTTGTACAAAAATATTTAATGCAGCTTTTTTGTTGTAGCAAAGAATTGGAAATTGAAAGGTTGTCCGTTAGTTGGGAAAGGCTGAACAAGTTGTGGAACATGATGGTGATTGAATACTATTGTACTGACAATATAAAACACAATGATTTTAGAAAAATCTGGAAAGACATACATGAACTGATGCAAACTAAAGTAGGCAAAACCAGATGAAAATTGTACACAGTGACAGCAGTATTTCTTGATGAACAACTGTGAGTGACCTAATTATTTTCAGTAATGCAACAATCCAAGATGATCCCAGAGACTCATTGATGAAAAATGCCATTTGCCCTTTGAGAAAGAACTGATGGAGTCTGAATGCAGACTGAAATACAATATATTTCACTTTCCTTCTACTTTTTTTTTTCTTTTGAGATCTCTTCCACAAACATTTGTCCATTGGGAACATGGGGAAATGATCTATATGATTGCATATATATATATAAAATCTATGTTAGATTGCTTATAGACTCAGGGTGTGGGGAGTAAGGGAAAATGGGAAGAGGGAGAAAATTTGGAATCCAAAACTTAAAAAATGAATGTTAAAAATTGTTTTACATGACAATACGGTACTGGTTAAGAGATAGAAGGGAGGATCAGTGGAATAGACTTGGGGTTAATGACGTCAGCAAGACAGTGTATGATAAACCCAAAGAGCCCAACTTTT
>NC_058131.1:435066717-435088232 GCF_016433145.1 Gracilinanus agilis
TCTCTCTCTCTCTCTCTCTCTCTCTCTCTCTCTCTCTCTCTCCCATAGCCACCAGAGAGCAAGGCTGAGTTGAGTCTGTCTCTACCAAAAGCTAGAGACCCACTCAGATCTTACTGACCACCTGTCAGAACTTTGTCTGCTTCTCTCCTTGAAAGTTTTCATCTCATGCACAACATTCTGGTTTTGTCTGTAGCCTCAGAAACTCCATTCCTAAAGTTCTTATCTTATTAATTCCTAATCAGTATATTTCCTATTTCATTTCTACACCTGGGATTCCAGCAACTGCTGGAGAATCAGCACAGTAGGTGGGGGATATTCCTTCTTCCTTTTCCTTAAACCCTAGAATTCAAGCTATTTTGTATACCTTTTAAGTTGAATCTAGCAGGAGGGTCCCCCAACTCTGTCCTGTTATTAGGTTTGATTTTCTGTCCCCTCAAAGCACTTTGTTTTTTATTTATGTGGAAGGGTTTTTATAGAGGTTTGGACTTTTGCTGCATCTAAGTGGCCATCTTGACTCTGCCTTCTGTCAGAGGAATTTTAACACATCTTCCCAAGTCCATCATCAAGGTGAGAGGGATGAATATTTACAAAAATATAAATTGCCTAGATTAACAGCAGAAGAAATAGAATACTTAAATAATCCCATATCAGAAAAAGATATTAAGCAAGCCATCAAAGAACTCCCTAAGAAAAAATCCCCAGGACCAGAAGGATTCACAAATAAATTCTATCAAACCTTCAAAGAACAACTAATTCCAATACTCTACAAAATATTTGACATAATAAGCAAAGAAAGAGTTCTATCAAACTCCTTTTATGATACAAATATGTTACTGATCCCAAAGCCAGGTAGATCAAAAAAAGAGAAAGAAAACTACAGACCAATCTTCTTAAATGAACATAGATGCAAAAATCTTAAACAGAATACTAGCAAAAAGACTCCAGCAAGTGATCACGAGGGTTATTCATTATGATGAGGTGGGATTTATACCAGGAATGTAAGGATGGTTCAACATAAGGAAAACCATTCACATAACTGACCATATCAACAAGCAAACCAACAAAAACCACATGATTATCTCAACAGATGCTGAAAAAGCCTTTGACAAAATACAACATCCATTCCTATTGAAAACACTAGAAAGTATAGGAATAGAAGGACATTTCCTAAAAATAATGAACAATTTATATCTAAAACTATCAACATGCATCATCTGCAATGGGGATAAATTAGAAGCCTTCTCAATAAGATCAGGCTTCAAACAAAGATGCTCACTATCACTTCTATTATTTAACATTGTACTGGAAACACTAGCAGTAGCAATTAGAGAAGAAAAAGAAATTGAATAATTTCACGTGATATGATGGTCTACTTAAAAAACCCTAGAGAATCAACTAAAAAGCTTGTAGAAATAATCAACAACTTTAGCAAAGTTGCAGGATACAAAATAAATGCACATAAATTATCAGCATTTCTATATATTTCCAACACATAACAGCAGCAAGAAATAGAAAGAGAAATATCATTTAAAATCATCCTAGACAATATAAAATACTTAGGAATCGACCTACCAAAACACAGGAATTCTATGAACACAACTACAAAACACTTTCCAAACAATTAAAACTAGACCTAAACAATTGGAAAAACATTGATTTCTCATGAGTAGGATGAGTTAACATAATAAAAATGACCATCCTACCCAAATTAATTTACCTATTTAGTGTCATACCCATCAAACTACCAAGAAACTTTTTTTTACTGAATTATAAAAAACTATAACAAATTTCATTTGTAATAACAAAAGATCAAGAATATCAAGGGAAATAATGAAAAAAATGTGAAGGAAGGGGGCCTAGCAGTACCAGATATTAAACTATACTATAAAGCAGCAGTCATTAAAACAATATGGTACTGGCTAAGAGACAGAAGGTAGAATCAGTGGAATAGACTTGGGGTAAGTGACATCAGCAAGACAGTGCATGATAAAACCAATGAGCCCAACTTTTGGGATAAAAATCCACTATTTGACAAAAACTGTTGAGAAAAATGGAAAACAATGTGGGAGAGATTATGTTTAGATCAACATCTCACACCCTACACCAAGATAAATTCAGAATGGGCGAATGACTTGAATATAAAGAAGTAAACTATAAGTAAATTAAGAGAACACAAAATAATATATTTGTCAGATCTTTGGGAAAGGGAACATTTTAAAACCAAGCAAGAGTTAGAAAAAATTACAAAATATAAAATAAATTATTTTGATTATATTAAATTAAAATTTTTTTGTACGAACAAAAATAATGCAACCAAAATCAGAAGGGAAACAACAAACTGAGAAAAAATCTTTATAACAAAAAACTCTGACAGAGGTCTGATTACTCAAATATACAAGGAGCTAAATCAATTGTATAAAAAATCAAACTATTCCCCAATTGATAAATGGGCAAGGGACATGAACAGGCAATTTTCAGATAAAGAAATCAACAGTATCAATAAGCACATGAGAAAGTGTTCTAAAACTCCAATAATTAGAGAAATGCAAATCAAAACAAATCACACATCATATCTAGCAGACTGTCTAAAACGATAGCATGGAAGAGTAATGAATTTTGGAGGGGATGTGGCAAAAGTGGTACATTAATGCATTATTGCCGGTGGAGTTGTGAACTGATTCAACCATTCTGGATGGCAATTTGGAACTATGCCCAAAGAGTGATAAAAGACTTCCTGCCCCATTGCAGGGTTTGTACCCCAAAGAGATCATAGATAAACAGACTTGTACTAAAATATTATAGCCACCCTTTTTGTGGTGGCAAAAAACATTCCCCTTCAATTGGAGAATGGCTGAACAAATTGTGGTATATGCTGGTGATGGAATACTATTGTGCTCAAAGGAATAATAAACTGGAGGAATTCTATGTGAACTGAAAAGACCTCCAGGAATTGATGCAGAGCAAAAGGAGCAGAGCCAGAAGAACATTGTACACAGGGACCAATACACTGTGGTAAAATAGAATGTAATGGACTTCTGTAGGAGCAGCAATGCAATGACCCAAGACAATTCTGAGGGATTTATGGAAAAGAATGCTACCCACATTCAGAGTAAGAACTATAGGAGAGGAAACACAGAAGAAAACCAATTGCCTGAACACATGGGTTGATGCGGACATGTTTGGGGATGTAGACTCGAAATGACCACACCTGTGCAACTATCAATAATATGTAAATAAGTCTTTATTGATGACACATGTTAAAACCAGTGGAAATGTGCATTGGATATGGGGGGGGAGTTGAAGGGGGAGGTGAATGGGAAAGTAAAAACATGAATCATATAACTATAGAAAATTTTTCTAAAAAAATATTTAAATCTAAAAAAAAAGAAAAAAATACAAGGCCAATTATAGTCACTTTATAAATGTGCCTTTTTTATGTGTGAACTTTAAAGAAATAATGAAAAGGTTTAATTTTTAGCATTACCATACTAGCATTATACATTATTTGCATCTGTTCTTTCAGTCCACAGATGACCGAGTATTTTATTATTTATTTGTGGATAGTCTGAAGCCTATTGAACTTCTAGTTTGCTTTTCTGCATTGGTGCGCTGGGGAGAATCTGGAGGTAAGAGATCTATGACGAAAATAATAAAAACAAAACTCATTTTTTTCAGGCTAGGAAGGCACTATGGAAGAAGAAAGAAAAAAGAGAGAACCATTTACATTTATTGCTTCTAGTTCCTCACTACACTGACTTTTCACCTCTAGCTGCCAGCCCTACTACTCTTTTTAAATAGGTCTCTAGGTCACCAGTGATTAATTGCTAAATTGATATCCTATTTTTAGCCCTTATCTTTCTTGATATTTCTGTAATATTAATACTCTGGCCAGCCACTACTCCTTGTTACTTTCCTTTATCTTAGCTTCTACAATAATGTTTTCCTCTGATTCTTCAATGTCTGACCTCCTCTTCTCTATCTCCTTAATTGGTTCATCATGCTTTCCCCATCCCAGTAATGTAGCTGTCTTTAAGACTCTGTACTTAGGTCTCCTCTTCCCTGAATGGCACTTTTCTCTCTAATTGACTATCATGACTTAAATTATCTTTTTTGTTCAGTTAATTCCCTAAAATTTTTCCTAATCTCCAGTCCTACATTTCTTTTTTTTTTCTTTTTTTCCTTTGACCAATTAATATTTTTAATATTTTTTAATATTTATTTTTTAGAAAAGTTAACATGGTTACATGATTTATGCTCTTACTTTCCCCTTCACCCCCCGAACTCCCCACCTCCCATGGCCTGATATGCATTTCTACTGGTTTTAACATGTTTCATTGATCAAGACCTATTTCCAAATTGTTGATAGTTGCATTGGTGTAGTAGTTTCAAATCTACCTCCCCAATCATGTCCGCCTCAACCCCTGTGTTCAAGCAGTTGCTTTTCTTCTGTTTCCACTCCTGTAGTTCTTCCTCTGAATGTGGGTAGCTTTCTTTTCCATAAATCCCTCATAGCTGTCCTGGGTCATTGCATTGCTGCCAGTACAGAAGTCCATTACATTCTATTTTACCACAGTGTATTGGTCCCTGTGTACAATGTTCTTCTGGCTCTGCTCCTTTTGCTCTGCATCAATTCCTGGAGGTCTTTTCAGTTCACATGGAATTCCTCCAGTTTGTTATTCCTTTGAGCTCAATAGTATTCCATTACCAGCATATACCACATTTTGTTCAGCCATTCCCCAGTGGAAGGGCATACCCTCATTTTCCAGTTTTTTGCCACCACAAAAAGGGCGGCTATAATATTTTTGTCCAGGTCTGTTTATCTATGATCTCTTTGGGGTACAAACCCAACAATGGTATGGCTGGATCAAAGGGCAGGCATAGCCCTACATTTCTAACCAACTTCCAGACATCCTCATATAGATAAAAGGCCCAGATCTCCAGTTAAACATATCCATATCTAAACTCAGTAGCTTCACCCCTAAACCAACCCTAATTTTTCTCTTTTAGTTAATGTTACCATCATCTTCCCAGTCATTCATTCAATGCTTTCTGAACATCTCTATCTAGATGTCTTAACATCTCTAAAATAATGTCTTCCAAACTTTCAAATTTCTTATTTTTAACATTAGTTTAAAAAATTTTCAGTTCAAAATTCTCTGCACCAATTGAGAAGGCAAGCAATATGATACCAATTACACATGACATGAAAAACACTTCCATTTTATAAAAAAGAAAGGAAAAAAAGTGAAAAGAACTTGCTTCATTTTGTTCATTGATCCTCTCCCTGGAGGTGAATAACATTTTTCATCCTGAATCTTTTGAATTTATCTTGGATCATTATCTTGATTAGAATAGGCAATGGGCTCAGGTTTTTGGTCTCACTGTACCTGATCCAGTCAGGCACACTCTTGATTGCCCCATCCTGTCGATCCACCCTTAGTGTTGTGAAAAAAGATCTTGGGGGCCCCCCTTGTGAACTGTGTCCTCACCCCCAAAGTGTGAAAAATATCCTCATCCAAAGGCTAGACTAGGATTCCGACTTTGCTCTGTGGCCACACAGATTCATCCACTTCAGCCCAGACTGCCCCATGCTAGGACTCCAGACTTCTCCACAGGTTTGAAATTTCAAGGGGTGTGGGTAGCTTGTATCAGTATTTGCCCCAGCAGGATCTCAGTATCTGAATGTTGGCTTGGACTTAGATTCTGAACTTGGAACCAAAGTGGAGTATATGTGTGTGCGTGAGGGGGGTGGCTTTCTTTTGACTTGTTTTTCTCTCCTTGCTACAACTTTTTGCTGCCTCTTCTCTCCTCTCATCCTGGTGCTTCAGATAAACTCTGCCTATCTTTTGTGTTTTTCTTTTCTTGAAAGTTGTTTCACTCATTGATTTTTTCACTCCTGTATTTGTTTTATGGCAATATTTTAATCTTGGTTGGAGAGGATTTTTATGGTGACAGGGAGCACCTCTGGTTCCTTCTCCATCTTGATTCCACCCACAGAACTCATTAACAGGCAGTCTTATGCCCCATTACCTTAGATGCTTGCCAGTTTGTTTTTTTTAAAGTCATCCTTCTCATGTTTTCTTGGAGCATAATAGTATTACATCATAATAATACCACAACTTTTCCAGCCTTTGGCTAGTTGATAGTCATCTCTTTTATTTCTACTTCTTTGCTATAATTGCTGTTGTGGTGCCACTACACAGTTACCTCAGTTGAACCTTGTAGTCATCCATACTCTTTTCTCTTCCATCTATTTCTTTCTCTTCACACAAAGAATGACCGCCTTTGGTCAGACTTAAATCATTCCTCACTTGCACTGTTGGAATTACTTATTCTTCCTGATTTCTTTTTCTTTTCCAAGCTATTTTAAATAGGGCTATCAAAATTATCTTTTTAAGGCTCAGGTCTTACTATGCAACTTCCTTTTCTAGGAACTTCACTGGCTCACCTTTGTCTCTAGGATAAATACAAACTACTTGTCTTGTCCTTTAAAGATCCGCCCTTAGTTTTGTGAAAAAAGATCTGGGGACCCCCCCTTGTGAACTGTGTCCTCACCCCCAAAGTGTGAAATATATCCTCATCCAAAGGCTAGATGAGGATTCTGACTTTGCTCTGTGGCCACACAGATTCATCCACTTCAGTCTCTGAGCCTGTCTTTCTAGGAATTGCATTCTTTTCTTTAAAAAAAAACTATTTAGACACACTTTCTTCCTTATAAGTTTGTTCAAAGGAAGAAATATATATAAAGCACTTCGCAAACCTTAAAGCATTATATGAATCCTAGGTATCATTATCATCATCATTACTCATCATCAGGAATGTATTTTCCCCTTACAATCCTTTTACAAACATTTTACAATATCTTCCATCAAAGTTAAGATTACCTCCTGAACAAAATTGTTTTCAAATTCCAAGTTAATAGTGTTCTCCTTTCTCAAATTACCTCATGTTTATTTATTGATATATTCTTCAGTAAAACATCAAATTATTAAGTTCAGGAAGTTCTTCTTACCTTTGTTTTTGTATACCCAATCATGAGCTAACATCTTGTATAGGACTTTGTCTTTAACAGTTGCTTAATAAATTCTTCTGGAATTTAATTGTATTGACCACAGTTTAATGTTCAAAGTTGTCTCATGGGTTGATGATCATACTTAACCCTTAATAGTGGTTCATCATTTTAACTTGATTTACTTTCCTTTTTTTCTTAAAGCCTTACATAAAGAGAGTCCTGCCATAGAACCTGGCTTACTTACAGCAGAAACATTTTCTTGGAAATCTCTGACAAAGCGGAATCTTGTACTGAAGATACATACGTATGCTACTAAAGCTGGAATGATCCGCCTTCCTGTTGGGTGTGTAGTTGTCTTAGCTTCCATAATTCTTATCTCCTGACGCTCTGAATAACCAATATAAAAATAAATAGTACCCTAAAAGATCATGTTGTTAGACTCAGCAATTGGCTGCCTCAAAGCACCTGAACCATATTAAAATTATCTTCTCTAAAATAATTAGGAAATGTTTAGTAAAATTAAAATATAATAAAAATATTAATTCATAGTTTCTAAGTCCATATGCTATCTTCACAATTTATGGCTGGATCACAAATTATATAATTTTAATTTACTATAACTACAATTTATTAAATATGGCCAATTTGATTTTTCCCTTGATTTTGTCAGTTTAGGTAGTTTTTAGGTAGCAACTCATTTAATGTGAAAGAAATATCTTTTTTATCAAATGTATCATTAAACAGGATATTTGGTGGATACAAATCTCTTTCTTGTTCACAAAAGAATGTAATGGGCATTATATAATCAGTGATAATCTTTCCCAACAGGGTTGGAGGAGGTTGGGGCTTGTTCTTCTGAATATTGCAGAAGTCAAGAAATAAATTATTAAATATAAAAGTTGACATATAGTACCTAGAGACACCTTTTGACTCACAGGGTCTTCTAGTGTATTTCATAGTTAAAATACACTATGCATGTGCCCTTAGAATGTGAATTCCTTGAGGGCAGGGGCCATGATTTTTTTTTATATACTTAGAACAGTGCTTTGCACATGATAAATGTTTAATAGTACATATTGACTGGCTAAAATTGAATCTCCCGAGCCCTTATTAGTGTGCTTATTTTGAAACTGTCGGCCAGAAAATACAAAAAAAAAAAGCAAAGGGAAACAATGATAGGACATAGTAAGAAATATAGCAACAAAGTATTTTCCTCATAAATCTTTCTTTTAGATATTATTTCAAGAGGAAAATTTGACACAGGGAACAAAACTGGAGAGATATATATGTAAGGAAATTGTATGGCCAACACACTTTCTTGGAGGGACAGATTAAGTCTTTGAGATTAGGGGAGCCAAGATGATGGAGAAGCAACAGGGACCCTCCCTATCTCTCCCAAATTACCCTCCAAAAAACTGTAATATAATAGGAGAACACACACAAAAAAGAGGTGAAATAATTTTTTCAGCTCGAGAAAGAAAACTGAAGTTTGGCACAAAAAGTTATACATCCCAGGGTGAATCACAGACTAGTTTTTTTCAAGGCAGGCTCTATCTAGGCAAGCCAATGGGAAGCTGAATCAGTGGTTATGGCTCCAGAAATCCATGCTGATAAAGGGTTGGAACAGTTGGTCAGAAGGTGATTATAGGGTTCTCTTCTCTGGCTCTGGGTGTAAGACTCTGTTGCATTGCCCATATGCATCCTGGGACCCAGTTCCTGGTTGCCATATCAGGGTGAGGAGTACTAGCACACCAATGCTTATGACCACAGGGGAACAAGGTACCCTGGTCGCGGTTCTAGGATGGAAAAGAGGGATTATGGTTGCTCACAGATTAGAGTATAAGCCCAGGAGAGTATTAAATACATCTCTCCTTAAATCATACCAACTTGGAATAACTGAACAGTTATAGATCCCAGGAGCTAGCTCTGAAAGTAGCTACAAAAAGAACTTGAAACTTGTTAGTTTTCCCTTACCACAGCAAAAGAGCCCAACTTTAAAAGTTGGTTGTTTTTTTTTAAGTTAGAAGTCAAGAAAAATATTTGAAAAATGAGCAAACACCAAAAAAATAAAGAAAGGAAAAGAAAGAAACAAACAACATATTGATTTTGGTGATAGGGAAGATAAAAAGACAAACTCAGAAGGTCAATGCTACTGCATCCACAATTTCAAAGAACAATGTAAATTGATCTCAACCCCACCCTCCAAAAAATTCCTTGTAAATCTCAAAAAGGAGTTTAAAAATCAAATAGGGGAGATAGAAGAAAAATAGGGAAAAGAAATAAGAGTGATGCACCAAAATAATGGAAAAAACAGTAAATAACTTGGTAAAGGAGGCATAAAAAACACTGAAGAAAATAATACCTAAAAAAGCAGAATCAGCCAATTGGCAAAAGAGGCACAAAAATCCACTGAATATCTTTTTTAAAAGCAGAAGTGGCCAAATGGAAAAGGATATACAAAAATGCAATGAATAGAACTCCTTAAAAAAGTAGGATTGGCCAAATGGAAAAGGAAATACAAAGCTCACTGAAGAAAATAATTTCTTAAAAATTAGAACCGAACAGATGGAAGACAGAGTCTCTGGGAATACAAAGAAAAATTGAATAAAACCTCTCAAGGAACTTACCTTTTATTGGAATATGAAAAATAAATCCAATTTAAGGTAGTATATATAAGGTTTTAATACATGCCTGTATTATCACCTGATAGGTGGATACAAGATTGAATACATCCA
Organism: Gracilinanus agilis; assembly: GCF_016433145.1. Lineage (NCBI taxonomy): Eukaryota > Metazoa > Chordata > Mammalia > Didelphimorphia > Didelphidae > Gracilinanus > Gracilinanus agilis. The sequence goes on from NC_058131.1 coordinate 435,076,465, forward strand.
CAAGCACCATAATTCAAGTAGACATTAAAAGTATTTATTGAAGTTTTGTATGAGGTATTGTCTGGTACCTAGTTCCCCTTAATTTTGGGGGAATGAAAGGAATGAAAAAATAACTAATGTGAAATATCTCATTGGAAACACAACTTACCTGGAAAAATAGAACCATGATACATACATGCATTTAATACATGTATATGTATATATGTATGTGTGTATATATGTATGTATCATGAAGTCATATTTCCATATTCCCAATGTCATGAAAGAAGATCTATATTTCACATACAAGAAAAAACTCATGAAGGACATAAGGGGGGAAATGGTATGCTTCAGTCTGCTTTCAGACTCTGACAGTTTCTTCTATGACTGTTGACAGTATTTTTCATCTTAAGTCCCTTGGGACTATCTTGGATCTTGGCATTGCTAATCATCCTACATTATTGTTGTTCCTAGGCACAATGTTATCCTACTTCTGTTCATTTCATTTCACTTTTTATCACTTCATGTAAGTCTTGCCAGGTTTTTCTGAAATCATCTTTTCTTCATTTTTTGGAGGTGAGGTCAAGTTTTCTTCTACAAAAGAACTAATAAATAGGGAAAAATGTTTTTCATGATTGCACATATAAGATCTATAGCAGATAGTTTTCCATCTCAGGGAATGTGGAAGAGGGAGAGAGATAATTTGGGACTCAAAATTTAAGAAAAAGATAAATGTCAGAAATTATTTTTACATGTAATTGAAGTATAAAAATTTGTTTAAAAGGGGAATTTGATGCTCTAGGGCAGTGACAGCGAACCTTTTAGAGGGGTAGGTGATATCCCCAGGCATGAGTGGAGAGTGGGAGGGGAGCAGCCCAGCCCATGTCCCTCTGGTTTTCTAGTAACGAACTCTGGCAGACTCTGTGCTGGGGTGATGGTGCATGTGCCCTCAAAGAGGGCTCTGACTTCCCCCTCTGGAATGCGTGTCATAGGTTCACTCCCACAGCTCTAGGGCCACTGATGTTTTCTACCAGTGTTATCTTGCTGCTTCTTTATTAACTGCTTCATGCTGTTCTGGTAACCTTTGCTAGACACATACTCTATGTAGTAGACTGCTCATCTGGAATCTCCCTATGTATTCATACCCATGCCCTCTGACACAGAAATACTATTATTCGTTCTGTATCCCAGAGAGATCAAAGATAGGAGGGAAAGAACCTATTTGTACAAAAATATTCATAGTTGCTCTTTTTGTTCTGGAAAATATTAGGAAACGAAAGAATGTCCATCAATTGAGAAATGGCTGAACAAGTTGTGATATATGATTGTAATGGAATACTGTAGTCCTTTAAGAAATGATGAATTACATGATTTTCTTATTCATCTTTTTGGTCTTTGCCATCAGAAAATTATATTTATACTCCCATCTGCTTAGAATGGTTATTGGACTTCTTAGCATTCTGAGATTTAAAGAGACACATAGTTGCCCTCTAAATTTGCTTCCTAAAGTTAACAACACTATTGCTTATTTTAAAGAGAATATTTAGCTATTCTGTTCTGTCTTCTTTTTTAGGCGGCATATGTTAATCTTCACTGCAAATTCTCCAGTGGGACATCATATCCACCTATGCAGCATGGTATACTTTATCTTTGGAGAAGAAGATGTTGTTATGCCTTATTTTGAGAAGGTACATGTTATAACAATTGTTTTTTAGATTTAATTGTTGGTAATGGCTTTAGGCTACTGAAAGCTTTCAGTTGCTTTTTGTGCCCAAAACTTGTAACTTGAAGTGTAAGTCCAGAACTGATTTTGAATGAAAAAAACAACTGGATTGTGAATTCTTTGAGAGCAGAGACTGTTGTTTCTCTTTTGTTTTATGCTTAGAGCCTAGCAATGCTTATTGATAGATTAAAATGCCTTCTTTTTATTGAGATAAAATATATATTTTACAATATAACTTTCAGGCAAGAATCTTCAACACTGTCATGTAAATGAAAAAAGGTGACTATTCTTTATAATTATTTAAATTTTATAACTTTTAAAATTTAAAAGGTGATCTGAGATATTGCTAATAATATTTTAATATTTTAATGCAACAAATTATAAACAAGGCATTTTGTTAGTCTCTGGCAAAACAAAGACAAAAATCAACTAGTCTCTGCTTTCAAGAAACTTATCTTGTATTGGAATATGAAAATAAATCCAACTCAAGGAAGGAAATAACAGGGTTTTAATGCAAAGCTATAGTAAATAGAAAAGACTACATCCCAGAACACCATAATTTAAGAAGCCATGAAAATCACTTATTGAACTTTTATCTGAGATGTAGTCTGTTAACCAGTACCTTTTGATTTTGAAAATCTTTTTTTTCCACAATGAAAAAAAAGAGGGAGAGGGCAACTTGACAACCAAACTCGCTATTAATTAATATTTATTTTCTTTTTGTTTCTTTTAAAAACCTATAAATTTGAAATGAATATGAGGTTTATCCTCCAAAAACATTAAATGTAGGATTAAGCAAGGAAGTATATGATCAAACTCAATTTAAATTAGAAAAATATGTTGATTGCAAATTTTATAGAAAACTAGTTTTTATCTTAGCCATGAATTTGTGCTTTGAAATAGTCTATAATACTGAAGCCCTTCAGTTTTGTAGTTTTACAGTATGATATATTTATTCATTAAACTATTCATATCATTTACCAGTTATCTTTTAAAGACTATGTTTAAGGTAATAACATCTAGTTGAGCTCTCTGAACCAAAATATAAGTTGAACATTATATTCTATTGGAGGACCAAAATTTAAATACTCAAATGTATATTATATATATGAAGTAATTTCCTTTATTTAACAGTTGAGAGGCAGATATATCTGCTTTTATATGACTGATGTGCTTCAGAAAAATAAACCATATTTTAATCAAATATTTTTGTTAGCTTATTTTAGTTTCTTAGTTATCTTCTTTTCATCTTTGTTTCATTCAGTTATCATTTAGCTATATTATTTAGCTTTAAATTTCTTTGATACTATGTGGGTGAAAGTGAAGAGAGGAAGAGGAAGGTTGGTAGGATGGATGGGAGAAAGGAGAGAGGAAGGTAGAGGAAGGGAAAGGAAGGTGGCAGTCCCAACCTTGGCAGGGGAAATTGATCAGAGCCCCTAATAAATGATCAGAGAGCAACTTTAGGGTTTGAAGAGCTAGGTTTTATTTTAATAAGAAAGGAAAAGGTCTGTGGAAAACTAGGAGGTAGGAAGAAAGGGAAAAAGGCGCCAAGAGAGAGCTCAGGGTCTCAGGGTAGGGAGAGCCCAGCCAGCCTCCAAGGTCAAGAGAGTGGAAAAGGCGCTAAACTTTCTCTGACATCTCCCCCAAAGGAAGTGGGAGGTATCAGGGGAAGTTGTAGCAGAGAGAGTCCTGGGAGTTGTAATCGCCCAGGGCTTAGGATAATTCCAAATGACACAATACTTATACCATAAAGTAGTGGATAATATGGAAATGATTGCCAAATGTACAGAACTATTTAAAGAATGAATTATTTTAGAGTATGAATGATTACTTCCTAGTTTATGTTTCATCCTGTTCTATTTTCACTCATCAAATTTGTAATGCAAAAGATGCAAGAGAGGTCTTTGCTTTTGCAGGGGGCCAACTGAAAACTTCTGGCAGTTAGAAGCCTTAGAGTTCTGAGAGAAGTCAGTTGGTCCCTGAGGCTTGAACAGAGCGGAAGGACTAACTAGAGCTCTGCTTGACTTTCAGTTTTGCTTTGGCCTGTGTTTTGTCTCTGGACAATTTGAACCTAGCTAATTTCTCTGGACCTCTCCCTCACCTTCTCCATATTATTTCCAGGTTTCCTTTCCTGTTTTTCCCTGGGGGCTCTGGGAGGCAGGATGGCTTTTGGGTTTTTGGTGAATAGACTTTTTGGGTTTCATTTTCCCCAATAGGCAAGTAGGACATCCTTGAATTCAAACTATTCCTTTAGTATACCCTCTACTTTAAGAGCAGCCAAATCTTCCCTGGCTGAGAGAAGCAGGTCCTTTTCTCAGTCTAACTCATTCCTGTGACCCTCCCCCATCTTGAGTTTCTCCCTAGCGGCTGTTGGAAACCCCAAACCCCTCTCTCCTTCCTGACCAACTCTGAACATTAATAAATCCCTTTGTTACCTAATCAAACCCTCTGGAGAATCACTGTGTTGAAGAATTAGGCAAGGGTGGAAGGGGAAGGGATTATTCTCTTTGTTTCCTGAGGGAAACTGGAGGCATCCATCTTGGGAGTAGTTGCCCAATGCTCCCTCTTGATTCCCTTCAGTTTCACTGACAGGGAGGAGTCTTGCAACTCCTCCTTTGAGGACTTGAGAAACTGACAAGAAAGCCCTCAAGTCAGATTCAAACCACTCTGACTGGCCCTATTCTTTGTGTCTGTAGAAATACCTTTCCTGCCTGGAAGGGTTCAGCCTATTACCCCTCAATATCCTCTGTCTCTAGCCTGAGTGTCTAGTCTGTGTTGGCTGCCTCTCCTGAATACCTCACCCTGTACCCTTACCATCCAAATACCCTCTTGTCCATTCCTCCCTAAATTCAGCCTTCCCTTTCATTCCTATTCTATTACTTCAATCACTTTCTACCCCTCCATCACTCAGCAAAGGAAAGAGATCACCCTCCCCCCCCCAATTTTAGTGTCCCTGCTTTATCCATAACAAATTTCATAAGTTGGGGCAAGGCAAACAAAAGAAAAATTGAAATGATATTGGATTTTTGATATGTAACATGTTTATTTTGTATGTTACTATATTGATATTATTTGTGTCATCTGAATGGAAAGGAGTAAACAAAGACATGTCTGCTCTTTGAGTCTGTGAACCTTCATTTAAGTAAATATTTGAATGAGTTAGCAATGACCATATTAGTAAAATATGAGGCATTGTGGTATAGGGAACAGAGAGGTGTCCTTATAGACAAGAAGAACTGATATAGGATCTTAGTACATATTTGATACTGCCTAAGTCACATTTTTCTCAAGAAACTGTAAGACTAAGTATCAGAACAGGAACTTTTCTTCTTTAGATTAAACTTATCAATATGCTGATGAAATCCCTTGTTCACTTTAAAATTTGTATATTAGTAAAAGTAAAATATCTACTGCAGATAAGACTTTCATAAATTCTGGTGGTAATAGATGTCCATCCTACGTCTCCACAGGAAAGCTTACAATTTGTAGAACAAGCTATGACAATCTTAAGAGCTATTGGATCTGTCATGAATAATTTCAGAGACAAGGAAAAACTTGATGCTGCTTTGAAAGAGTTACATGCAGCTCACTACCCTCCAGACCTTAAAGATAAGACGCTATCAACACAGCACCACAGGGTAAATGAATATATGTGTCTTGTTACTGAAAGGATGTCAAATTGACACCAGGTTTTGGATATGTTGTACTTTGTTTTTATTTTTTCTCCTTATTAAATTATTTGTATGCTATTCCCTGGATAATTATTTTGTGACCTCATTAGTTTATAGTATCAGTGAATCTCAGAGTTACAAGGAACTGTGGTTGCTATCTTTTTCAGTATGTCATTTAAATGTAATCCTTCCCTCCAGAAAACTAGGCATATGTCCTTTGCCTAAAATTCTTCAGTAAAAGGGATCCATTACTTATGGGGATGAAGTTGGCACAATGGATAGAATAATTGTCTATAGTCAGGACAACCTGTGTTCAGGTCTTAACCCTGATACTTAACAGCTGTGTGACCCTAGGCCAGTCATTCAACTTTTGTTTTCTTCAGTTTCCTCATCCAGAAAATACGGTTGATAATAGCACCTACCTCCTAGGGTTGATGTAATGACTAAATGAAATAATAATTGTACAACACTTAACATAGTGCCTGCATCACAGTAGGCACTACAAAAATGCTAGACATTTTTATCATCACCATCATCATTATCATCTTTGTTGTCATTGTTTCATCATCATTGCTCTTCTTTTGAGAAAGCCATTTCCAGCTTTGGAGAGTTCTAGTTGACAAGATATTTTTCTTTATCTCAAATTTAAATTTGCTTCTATATAACTTCTAACTGCTATTCTTAATTATGTCCCCTTGGCCCCAATAGGATATATCTATCCTTCTTTTGTTTACTATTCTCTTTTAATCTCCTATTCCCCTGTTTTTCTCTTCTAAGGATAACTATCACTATTTACTTCAAACTGTGTTCATTAGACTTAATCTTGTGACCCTTCTCCATTCTAGTTTATATCCTCTGGATACTCTCTAACTTATGAATGTCCTTCCTAAAATGCAAGAATTAGAAATTAAAATTGTCCTTGAAAAATATAAACTGACCAAGAATGAGTACAGGGATTCCTACCTGTCTTTTCCCAGAACCTGGGCCTCTCAATGCAAACTAAGTTTATGTGAGCTTTTTTTTTAGTTTACCACAGACAGACCTTTTCCAAATGAACTTCTTTTTGACCTCTCATCTATCATTTTTTCTTAGGAAGTAGACTTTTATGAATACAAGTAATTATCCCAAGTAAGATAATTTGCACTGTTCTCTTATTACATTTAAGAACAAAAATAATAATTGTAATGTTTATATAGCACTTACTATATAAACAGTTTCTGTGCCAAGTACTTTACAATTATTTTCTCATTTGATAATCATAACAACCTTGGAAGGTAGATATTATTATTTCTGTCTTACAGATGAAGAAACTGAGGTAGACGGGTTAATTGACTTGTCATGGAAAACAAAGCTAAAAAGTGTCTGAAGTGGGATTTGAACTCAGACCTTCCTTACTCTAAATTTTGTATTTTATTTAGTACACTATCTAGCTGCCCCCATATTAGAATCAACCTAATTTTCCAATGCCTCAGTGTCAATGACACACTGTCTTCTTGTTCTCAGAGTACTTACCTTTCTGCTAATGTTCTCTGTTTTTTATTTTACTTATGTTCCACTTTCTGCCATATAGTTATGGGTATCTCATCCCTTCAAGCCTTTGATATTAATTTGATATTATTCTGATCTCTTCTATCTTTATACTCTTAATCATGGCTATGCAGATAACTCTCAAATGGTCTAAATCTAGCCATAGCCTTTCTGCTAAATTCCAGCTGGACATTTTTTACTCTTTTCATACCTCAAATACACTATATCCAAACCTAAACTCACCATCTTCATCACAAAAAAATATGCATCTCCTACCTACTTCCATATCTCTTTTGATAGCATTTTAAGCTTAACAAGAACAACAATAATGATGATAATGTAAGAACTGAGTGGTTTCTTATACTAGAACACCAGTTTCTTGTATGCACAAATCAGTTATATGTCTTTGCTGAATTGTGCATGGTAATAGAGAGATAGCTTCAGAGTCAGGAAGAGTGGCTTCACCTCCTAACTGATATAAAATGGCTTGATCAATCATTTGACCCCCCCCTTCCAGGCAACTCTTTCAGCTCTATGTTAAGAAAAAGGTTCCTAACTGCATTGGTAGAAGTAATTCCTCTCTGAGAGCTTTCTACAAAGATAAAACCACAGTTACAATTTTCTTTTTTTTAAAATATATTATCCTGATAGAAAAATAATCCTAAATCTTTTTTTTTAAAAAACACAATTGCAGGTTTTCTATCTTTCTTTATGGCGTTTATTTAAAAAAGTGTTTGGAACCAAGGCTCCTCCCAATTTCAGATTTGCATTCCGAGCTCTTACTTTGGACTTCAGCATACTTGACACTTTTTCGGAAGATGCTTCTTTAGGTACTAATTATTTTTAGTGATTTATATAGCATTTGTAATAGTAAAGGAGTTGACTGAGATATCACAGAAAAAAGACCCTATTGTAGAAGTTAGGAAATGAGTCCCAACACTCAAAATAGGTAACTTTGGGCAAATCTTTTCACCTGTTTAATAGTCTTTAGTGATTTATATAAAATGATGTTGAACTACAGCAGGAATTGATAACTTTCTTTTCTGTCATGGTACCCTTTCCTTTGAAAGTGAGGTGAAGCCTATGAATTCTTTACCAAATAATATTTTTAAGCACTTGAAAGTGGCTAAATTTCAATTAGAAGTTGGTAAAAATACAGATTTTTTTTTCCATCCAAATTTTCAGATTGCCCTAAAATCCATGAACTATTTGGTCACTCATGGAATATAAGCCTCTGAACTAAATTATCTCTATGATTTACATTCATTTGATTCTAAAAAATTTTGATTCAATGCTAGTGCCTGGCTTTGATTTACATTGATTTGATTTACATTTATTTGATTCTAAAAATTTTTGATTCAATGCTAGTGCCTGGCTTTACATGTAAAAAGAAAGTAGGCTACAGTTGAGGGTATGACAGCCTCCCAAATGGCTTATTATATAGTATTTGCTCATCCTTTCACTTTTGTCTCAAGCCCAGAGCCTAGATTGTAATGTTTCAGCTTTTTTTGTCAAAAGACTCATTAAAGCTAATTAGTACTAATCTACTATTGACTTTATATAGTAAGGAATTATATTTTGGAAGAAATTGATTAAAGAAGACAGTGTTTTTCCCCAGTCATTCCCTCTTAACTCAGGAAGAGAGAGAATAGGAGTTGATGGTGGTACTTAACATGTATATAAGATAGACATTTTACCTGTCATGTGAACCTCAAACACATCTATATATAGAGGTATTAATATAATTTCCATTGTGCTTCTAGAATGCAAAGTTAAGCAATTGAAATTTCCTAGAGTAGTAATTGAACTTATGAAACAATTAAAAATTCTTGGAAAATCATAAGTCTTGTAGAGACTAAAGGCACGTAATGAAAATAAATTTAAATTCAAGCCCTTTTTTCTTCCCCAGTAGAGTGGGTAGATGCTAAATATCCCGATACAGTGGATGACAGAAATTACAGTTGTGATGAATTAATCGCAGCAATTAAACTACAAGCTTTTTGGAGAGGAACTTATACTAGGCTCCTTATGAAGGCCAGAGAACCAGGTATAGTTTTTGCATTTAGTAAATTATTAATTATTTAGTACAAATAATGTATAATATCAGTATAACCAATTAAACTTGATTTACAACTATTTTCCTTTAAATAAATGCAAGTTCAATCCATGAAATGCCTTATTTTTTTAGTTTCTCATTCAAATACATTAGGATTCTATATTTACCTTTCCTCTTACACATGTATATTTGCAATTAGTATATATATTTTTTCTTTTTGACATACTAGTATATGTGTGTTTGTGTATACCTGCATACAATGTGCTTTGCATTATTTTATTTCAATTCAGTACAATTCATTAAACATCAATTAAGCACCAACTTACATGCCACACACTGTGCTCTTGATGCTAAGCAGAAAAGCTGGTGGAAAATTGAGTTATTGGGAAAGTTCTGAAAGTTCAGAGTTTTCTATAAAGAAAGAATTTATTGTTCTGCCCTCTGATCAGAATGCAGAGGCATTTGAGGGAGCTGAAAAGGTATCAAAAACTGTTGAGAAAATATAAAAAACTGAGTCAATGCAGCATGCCATCAGCTTATCATAAAGGAAGGCATGATGTTCCTTGGAGTAGGAACCAAGCATAGCTGCTGCTGAACAATGGAGAATTACCTGTAAAAACTTCTTGGCATCTTTTTTGTACAATTTAAAAATACTCCTTATATTAAGATGTTCCATAGGTATCTCAAACATAATACATTCGAAACAGAATTATCTCTTCCTTCCCCTTCCTATTTATATTCCTAATTTCCCTGTTTCTGGTGAACTCCCTCCCATCCTTCCAGGTACCCAGGTTTATACTTAGTGTCATTCTCAACATTACAGTTTCACTCATCTCCCAAAACCAGTTGCCATATCCTATAGATTCAACCTTTACAACATGTCTCACACCTGTCCCTTTTTTTCAAACCTTCATTGCCTTTTGCTTAGATTTCTATGATAATTTAAAAATTCTTGAACTGTAGGGTCTGAGGGCATAGAAGGGGAATACCAAGATCCCAGGACGCCTCCCCCACATACTGTGTGGAGTCTCCTGTGGCCCGGGTAATCTCAGGGCTGGTTTGCAGGCATTGGACTCAGGGAGTCAAACACAGGCACTGGAGAGGTGACTGGAGGAGAAAACTAGAGAAACGCAGCAAAAACGCCCAGAAGATGGTGCCTTAGAGAGAGCCAAACCCAGACCTCAGACAGCTTGGCTTCCTCATACCAAGATAGAGAACTTAGGGCTTCAAGAGGAAAGAAAACCAGATCAAACACAGTGGAAAGCGCAGGCGGACCCCACTGCAGGAGACATCAGTTCAGCAAAAATGCTCCTTCTTGTCACTCCATGTTTTTTTTCTGTTCATTTTTCCCTCCCCTCAAGGTTTTAGCCTCAGGGCAGATAAAGCAGTAAGATTAATCCAATCAATAGAAGATTAATCCCAACAATTGAACAGACAAGAAGTCTTCAGAGGGCAGAGAAAGTAACTACAAACCTCCATTACCATCTGGATCTTTCATCAAAGATCATTGAATACATCTGCTCAAACTAGCAGAACAAGGAAGGGAAAAAACATGAGTAAGCAACAGAAAAAGAGAAAAGAAATGACAACTGACAGCTTCTTTCAAGGAAGTGAAAAGACAGCAAATGAAATAGAAATAGAAGAGAAAGTACTTCCAGCGAACTGGACACAGACTTTGGAAGATCTCAAAATTCAATTAACTCAAGAATTTAAAACTCAATTAACTCAAGAACTTCAGGAACTCAAAAAGCAATCAAGAGAGGCTGAAGACAATTTGAAAAAGGAAATACATGAGCTAAAACAAGAAAATAAAATATTAAAAGCCAGAATTGGCCAGCTTGAAAATGAAGCAAAGAAGGCAAAAGATGATCTACAAAGAAAATCAGACCAGAAAGAGAAGGATGACCAAAAAGCCTGGGATGAAATTCAGTCTTTAAAAAAACGGAACTCAACAACTAGAAGCAAATGACTTCACAAAGCAGCAAGAATATATTAAACAAAATTTAAAAAATGAAAAAAATGAGGAGAATATGAAACACCTCATTGATTCAACCAAAGATCTGGAGAACAGAGCTAGAAGAGACAACTTAAGAATTATTGGTTTACCAGAACATCATGATAAAAGAAAAAGTTTAGATAGCATTTTACAAGAAATTATCAGAGAAAATTGTCCAGAAATTCTTGAACAAGAGGGAAAAGTGGAAATTGACAGGATGCACAGATCTCCTCCTAAATTTAATCCACAACTGACAATTTCCAGGAATATTATAGCCAAATTCAAAAACTACCAGACCAAGGAAAAAATATTACAAGCTGCTAAAAAGAAGTCATTTAGATATCAGGGAACCACAGTTAGGATACCAAAGGATTTGGCTGCATCTACATTGAAGGAAGGCATGGAACACAATATTCGGAAAGCAAGAGAACTGGGTCTACAACCAAGAATCAACTATCCAGCAAGACTAACTATTTTATTGCAGGGGAAAGTGTTGTCATTCAATAAAATTGAGGATTTCCAAACATTCTTCAAGACAAGACTGAACTTAAACAGAGAGTTTGCTGCCCAAACCCAGAACTTGAGAGAATCAACATAAGGTAATTAAGAGAATGGGGAGAGGAGAAAAAAATTATTTTCTTTAAGAGACACAACAAGTTCAATCAATTTATATCCTAAGAAGAAAAGAAGGTATTGGCAAATATTAAAAATTATTATTACCAACACAGTAACTAGAAGAAGTTTACATAGAGGGAACAGGGACAAACTGTATAGGATGAAATGTCAAGATATATATATATATATATATATATATAT
>NC_058131.1:435088732-435125772 GCF_016433145.1 Gracilinanus agilis
ATATATATATGTTCCTCTTTAAAATTTAAAATTTCTCTTTAAAATCCTTACTTTCTGTCTAAGAATCAATACTTAGTTTTGGTTCCAAAGCAGAAGAGTGGTAAACACTAGGCAAATTGGGTTAAGTGACTTTCCCAGAGTCACACAACTAGGAAGTATCTGAAGCTACACCTGCCAATTATGTTTTAATCTGGTTCAGAAGACTAAGATGAAACATGTTTATATTGCTCCTGTCAGGAAGATGATAGATTTTAAATGTAGAAAGGGACATACATTTTTGGACAAGGCAAATTTAGTTTTCTTTTTATTTAAAAAAAATTGTTCAATGGGAGGGAGGGAAGTGCTGTAGAAAGCAAAGATAATGACAATTAAAATTAATAAAATAAATTTTTTAAGAAGAGGTAAATATATACAGTGAGTAGCAATGACAAGAGAAATCAATTACTGAATTATGCAAAATCAGCTGGAGACTACTGTCATAGGGAAATAATATCTGTAAATATTTGTAAAAAGCACAGTGCTTGGCAAATAGTGAGTAATATATAATCCAGGGGTCGGCAACATATGGCTCTCGAGCCATATCTGGCTCCACCTTCCGACCGGCTAGTCCGGGCAGAGCCCTAGGATGTGCCCCATGGGGCCCTTCAGCCCCTGCCCCATATTCCAGTGCCTTCGGCCTCCATCCTCCTCCTTCCACAGGTGTTTATGGCTCTCACGGCCAAAAAGGTTGCTGACCGTTGATATAATCTGTAACACTGCCCCATGGGGTCTGTGAACATAATTTATCTGCCACTGACTATCATATGTATTGGTAACAAACTCCTACTAAATATTATTATTCCCAGTATTACTTAATTACTAGCTAGCTGAAAGTAAATTATTCCCAACTTTTACATTTTGTTCTCTCACCTTATTCTTCATCAACCCTACTGTACCCATACACCACTCTTCATTCAATTCTTTCCAATACTTCCACTGTGCCCTCTAAAACTCCTATTCCATAATGAACACATTCCCTTCATTCTGGACTTCTTCCTGTGTTACTCCTTCCATCTATATGCCATTAGTGAATCTAGACTTTCTCTGCATCCCTGACTTGCCACTGCATCCCTGGCCATTCTCTCTAGAACTGGCTATACTTTCTTTCAAACTCCACAGCACATTGGTCTTAGAAAGAGAGTCAGAATAATCTTAGATGTTCACTGCCACTTCCTGACTCTTCCCTTCTCCAACATCACCCAGAAACATTATTTGAATTCACTATTAAAATTTTTCACCCTATACAGATCATGATGATTATTATTTGCTAACTCCTAGGCCACTATCCCTCCTCTTTGCTCACTATTTTCCTTGAATCCCCAATTTCTGCCCTTATAATGGGAGAAGTTCATGTTGATGCTTTTTCAAATAACCTAAACTTCTAATTCCTCAATCTTCAGAAATAACATGTCCTACTTCTTTATTTGACCTCAGTCATGAACAAGGATGGTCACACTTGGGAATTTACCATTTCTCACAGATATTCTACTTTCTCAAAAACTGACATTATTCTCCTGTATATGATGAAAGCTTCTTATCATTTCATTCCCCTTGTAAACTTCCCCTCTATTCAAATTATTACTGAAAACCTCTAATCCCTCCAACCCTAAGTACCTGCTTCATTTTCCTTCTTTATCAATTTTAACACTAGAGTTAACCAATTCAATTCCATACTGTCCTCTGCTCTCAAATTCCTTCCACTAACTAACTTCTCAACTCAAACATAAGTGCTACTTAAGAGAGAGCAGAAGTTACACAGCAATGTTGACTGATCTGCTATTAGGCCCTCGCTGAAGCAAGGCATTCTTTATTTATTCCTCCCTAAATGAGCCCCTATTGCACTCCTCAAAGAATCTATTCCAAATTTTTCTCTCTTCAAGTTTTCTATAACTTCCCTTCTGGCACCCCTCTCAGCTGAGGATCTTAATTCTAACCTTATTGAGAAAACTGTAGCCATTTACTATGAGTAACCTCTTTCTCTTCATTTTAAAAGCTCTAAATAACATCTTCTATACTTTCATGTCCTCCTTTTTCTTATAATGACGTTACCCTTTTTACCAAGGCCAACTTCTCCATATGTGACCTTGTAATCAACCTTTCCTATATTTTACATAAGTTTGCCCACTTACTTCTTCTTTCTTTAATATTTAATCTCTCCCTAGCTACTGATTCCTTGCCTGCTCTCTTCAAACGTGCTCAAATCTCTTCTTTACTAAGTTTCTACTATACCCTCTAGTTATCATCCTATATCTCTTCCCACTTAGCTAAATTTTTATAAAAAGCTATCACTTATCACCTCTACTTTCTCTTCTCTTCACTCTTCAGTCTTTTATACTCTGAATTCTGATCTCATCACATAACTAAAACAGACCTCTTGAAAGTTACTAATAATCTCAATGGACAAATCTGATGGTCTTTTCATAGTCATCCTCTTTTGGATCTCTCTGCTTCAATTAATGCTATCCTCTGTCCTCTCTGAGTACTCCCATCCCTTTTTTCATTTTTTAATGTCTAGTTTATTGTTTTAGTTTGTTAGTTTATTTTCAGTAAACTATATTATAAACTATAAGTCTCAGTTGCCTGAACTGAACTGCTAGCATTAAAAAAAATCACATTAATTTTTTTAACCAATTACATGTAATAACAACTTCCATTTGTTTTCAGAATTTATATGATCTAAATTGTCTCCTTCCCTCCCCTCTCTGACTTTTCACTATTCTCTCTTGGTTTTCCTATCTATCTAGCTGTTCCTTCTCTAATCTCCTTTGCTAGATCACTACCCATATAATAATTCCTGAACTGAGTATCTTCCAAGCCTCTGTCCTGGATCCTTTTTCTTTCCTTACTCAGTAACTATCAACTTTCACTGGTTTAATTATCATCAATATGCATGTGATTTCCATTTCTATATATCCAGCCCCATATCACCAGCTCTCTAACAAACTGTCATATTTCTGTCAAAGGCACCACCATTTGTCCAATCTCCCAGTCTTGCAAAGTCATTTGTTATTTTTGACTCCTTATTCTCTTTCATCCCACAAATGTAGCTGGTTGCCAGACTTTTCTGTTTCTACTTTTAAAACAACCCTCAAATCAGACTCTTTCTCTCTATGGAAAGCCACTACTGTAGTTCAGCCCTGTATCACCTCTTAGCAACTAGATGGTACAGCTGACAGAGCACAAGACTTGGGAGTCAGGAAGACCTTACTTCAAATCCTCCTTCAGAAATGTAGTAGTCATGTACCCCTAGGTATATGACCCTTAATCTCTGTCTGCCTCAGTTTCATCATCAGTAAATAATAGCTATGTTATGAAGATCAAATGAGTTTATATTTGTAAAGCATTTTGCAAACTTTAATGCACTACTAATAGCCCCCAATTTAGTCTTCTTGACTCAAATCTCTCACATACTCCAATCTATCCTCCAAAGAGCTACCAAAGATATTTTCTTTAAATATGGGTTTGACCATGTCACTTTCCTACACTAATTAACTCTCTATTGTTACAAAGATAAAATCTAATGACTCTCTATTGCCTTGAGGATCAAATATAATCTCCTTTGGCTTCATAATCTGGCCCCAACTTCTTGCTCCAGGCCTATATATTACTTTTCTTTCTGATTTCTACAGACCAGTCAAACTGGCCTTTTCCTAGTTCTTCATATATGGTACTCCATCACCCATCTCCATGTCTTTGTGCTGCCATCCGTTTTGTGTAGAATGTCCTCTTTCTTCTCTCTGCCCCACAGAATCCCAAAACAGAGCCCAAGAACCAACACAACACTTTTCCTAATGCCACACCCTTCTCAGTATCTCACAGCATGATTTCCATTGCCTTTTATATCACCTTTAAAAAAGTCTCACTCTCTGCCAGCAGAAACTAAAAAACTGAAAGAAGTTTCCCATCTTTTGCTGCCTTAGTGGTAGAGTCTACAATTCCTGTGGTTCACGTGCTCATCAGTATAGCAAGAGCTCAATGAAAGTAGTCTATTATCTTTTTCACCTTCATATTTTAAGTTCATCACCAGTTGTAGAGAATATTTCAAAATTTAATTTTTTTGTCTTTTTGACAATTAAAAAATGTATATATAAAAAATAATCCCTCTCTACTTTGTCCTGGTATTCTTTTGTGTGTTTGTGTTCACACATGCATGCATGCACATGTGTGTACTCACGCTGCTGTCTCCCCCTATGGAATGTAAGCTCCTTGGGAGTAGGGATTATCTCTTTTATGTTTTTGTTCCTCTAGCACATAGTAAAATGTCTGGCTCATAAAAGATGTCTAATATATAATTTTTAATTAAGATAGAGAGGTAGACTTTCTTTAACACCAAAAGGAAAAAAGTGGCTAATAGACATGATATGACATGACACTGACATGACAAAAATGCCAAAGTGATTTAGAACTAAAGTTTAGATTTAAAAGAGAGGTCATGAATCAGTCTCTACTGTTCTTCCTATTTCCAAGTTACTATTTTTCTAACAACCAAATTATGTTAATAAACATAATATAAGTGATTTCAATGGGTCATTTAATATTATTAATTTTGTCTAAAGTGATTTAACATAGTTATTAAACTCATTAAAAATTTGCTTGACATAGTTCTTATGAAACTAAAATGTTAATAAATAGCAATAGTTCAAATATAGGACTTTGAGACAGAAATTACCTGGAATTATGAAGTTGTAAAACTTTTCCATTAGTTTCTGGATCAGCTGATTGGCTTTTTTAATTCTTCCACTTCCATCACTGAGAAAATCAGGCTTGGCTAAGCCAGCTTCCAAGAGATATATTCCAACCTATAGAAATATATTCACCAACAATGTAAAAAGTTTGGAATATGCCATTCTTTAAAAGGACATTGTGGGAACAGAGGAAAAATACTGGATGAACATGACTGTTTTGTCAAAAATAATTTTCCAATGAAAATTTCATTATGGCTTTTTTACAATTGTTATGTTACATATTATAAACATACCACCATGTAACATATTAATACATTCTTTTATAGTAAATATCAATGTGTATACATATATTTTCCCACTAAAATAGGAAATAAAGGGGAACAGTGAAACATAAATATCTTCCCATGTTTCTGGAACTCTTCATTAATTTTTAAAGCTCTCCTAATCCATTTACTAAAAAAGCATAACTTCCAGAGTTACACAGAAATTAGTGACAAAGTAATTATAATCTAAATTTTCTAACTTCTTTATTTCCGTAACACCTCAATTTTGAATCAAGGTTACTATTTTAAATGTTTTTGAGAGAGAATTTTATTTTGGGACTTATGCAACTTTGGTCTAAAAGTAAAAGAATAGCAACTATTGCGGTTCCATTTCAATATTACTATTTATTACAGAATGTCAGTACACTAGAATGTCAATAACCTTACATCATCATCAATGGGTGATGAAAAAAGAAAAACTCCTATGGGAAAGCCAAATGACTTACCATTCCTGGGTCTATCTAGTCTGGGTTAGAAGCAGGAGGGAGGATCAGTAGATGTTACAATTTAAAGCTTTTAGGCTTCTTATTTTCTCCTGACAATATGTCAAACCTGAAATACAAAATTTTTCCCTATCTCTCTTTACTTTCAATGTTCCTGACATCATATGCTATCTCTGCTTCAACCCAGAACATGTTTTTTTTTTCTCTGATAAGAGATCCCTTCTGTTCACTTGGAATAATTATTTGACTTTAGTTTTCTTAAACCAGAACTGTACCCTACACTGATTAACACTGATAGGCCAGAAAGGCTCACATAGAAAAAATGAAAAGAAAAAAAGTCATCAAAGGGTGATAGAAAAGTACTGATTAATTTATCTATTCCTCTATCCCAGCCAAGGTGTGTGTGTGTGGGGGGGGACAATAGGGGCGGTGGGCAGGCAGTAGCTTGTTGCCTCTTTAAATCAAAATTCTCCAACTGTGAAAGAAAAAAATGCAAAGAAAACATCTTTAACTTTCTTCTCAAAGTATATATGGAGATATATATATATATAAAGGTAAAAATACTCTTGAAAATATGGTACAAAAAATATGAGAGGCTGTAGAGGAGAACATAGGAGTTAGGGTTTTAAATATTGCTCTGATACTCAAGAGCTATGTGATCTTGAGCAAGTTACATAATCTTTCAGCCTCAAATTCCTCAGCTCTAAATGAGGATAACAATAATATACTATCTTACGAGTCTGTTGTGGGGGAAAGTGTTTTGTACAGTATAAAATGTTTTATAAATATGTGATCCATCACCAATATAATAATAGGAACTTTGTCTATAATAGAGATAAGGAAAATTAAACACATGGAAAAAACTAAACAGTAAAAGGCAAAGCCAAGAACCAAAGGGATCAATCATGCTTATAAGCCATCAACTTTCCTCATGTGGTATTTATAAAGAATAAATAAAATGTTATCATCAAGTAAAGAAAATGGTATGGCAGAGACTGAGAAAAGAACATTCCCTCACACTGTATGTCAAGATATAGTCAATATAGGTTCATGACCTAAACATAAAGGATGATAGCATAAGAAAATTAGGGGAGCAGAGAATAGTTTATTTATCAAATATATGGATAAGGAAAGAATTTAGGATCAAAAAAGAAATACAGCATTGTAGAATGTAAAATAGATAATTTTGATTAAATTCAATTAAAAAGGTTTTGTACAAACAAAACCAATGCAATCAAGATTGGAAAGAAAGCTGAAAGCTTGGGAAAAAAAATTTTTTACAGCAAGTATTTCTCAAATATCTAGAGAACTAAGTCAAATTTACAAGAGCAAATCATTCTCTGATTGACAAATGGTCAAAGGATATGAACAGGCAGTTTCCATATTAAGGAACAAAGTTATCTATATTCACATTTTAAAAATGCTCTAAATCACTCTTGCTTTAAATTAAAACAATTTTAAATTGGCCAACATGAAGGAAAAAGAAAATGATAAATGTTAGAGAAGATCCAAGAAAATTGAGCCACTAATTGCTGGTGGAGATGTGATCTGATCCAATCATTCTTGAGATCAATTTGGAACTGTGCCCAAAGGACTCTAAAACATGAATACACTCTGATCCATCAATACCATTTCTTGGTCTATATTTGAAAGTTTTTTTTAAAAAGGGAAAAAGACCTATTTGTACAAAAATATTTATTGCAGCTCTTTTTTGGTGGCAAAGAATTGAAAACTGAGTGATTGTTTATTGACTGGGGAGTGGCTGAACAACTTTCAGTAGATGATGGTGATTAAATACTTTTGTGCTATAAGAAATGACAAGCAGGATGATTTCAGAAAAATCTAGAAAGACTTTTATGAACTGATGCAAACTGAAGTGAACAGAACCAGAAGAACACAGAACTAGAAGTAACAGCAATATTTTTTATAACAACTGTGAATAACCTAGTTATTCTCAACAATAGAGTGATCTAAGACAATCCCAGAGTATAATGATGAAAAGTGCTTTCTGCCCTTCAAGAAAGAACTGATGGAGTCTGAATCCAGACTAAAACATGCTATATTTCATTTTCTTTTTTTTTTCTGTTTTTTGTTTGTTTGCTTGTTTGAAAGCTCTTCCACAAAATGACTAATAAGAAAAATAGTAACTGGGGAAAAATGTTATTTAAAAAATAAAAAAATTAGCAAGTAAAAAAGATTGTTAAAAATTCAAATTCACAGAAGACTAATTCCTGTTACGGGAATAAATTCTTGTACTTTTGGAGGCAAAGGATTAACAGAAGATGGATACTATTTTAGTACTTCTTGCTGTTAAAAAAAAAAAAATCTGTCCTAATATTTTTTTTTAAACCCTTACCTTCTGTCTTAGAATCAATACTGTGTATTGGCTCCAAGGTAGAAGAATGGTAAGGGTAGGCAATGGGGGTCAAGTGACTTGCCCAGGGTCACACAGCTGGGAAGTGTCTCTGAGGTCAGATTTGAACCTAGCACTTCCCGTCTCTAGGTCTGGCTCTCAATCCACTGAGCTACTCAGCTGCCCCCTGTCCTAATATTTAAATGTATTTCTTTTTAAGAAATCAGAGGGTAATCACTCTGATATGTCTTTATGGGAAGTAACAAGACACTACAGTGATGAAGTTTTGCACTAGCAATAAGTCACAATAATTTGGATTTTTGTAACACTCTTCTTTTGGATGGCCCAAATAGAAGTACTTTTTATCTTGGTCAAACATCCCATAAATTCATAAAATTACCCTCGAAATTTCAAACATACACATTTGATAAGGTAGAACAAACACTGAATGAGAAATCAGGAGAACCGAGTTTTAGATTTGAATGTTCTGCATTCTGGCAGTCCTCTCTGCCACAAAGGTTCTCCCTGCTTATTTCCCTCATGATTTACATCACTTCCTTCAGGTCCCAACTAAAATCTCATCTTCTAGAGGAAGCCTTTCACAATCCCTCTTAATTTTAATGCCTTTCCTTTGTCAAGAAGTTCCTATTAATATTATACATACACATACAACACACAGCTTCTTTGTACATATGTGTTTATTTGCATTCTCTGCTGTATGTGAGTTTCTTAAGAGCAGAGACTATTTTGTATCTTTTTATATCCCTAGAACCTAGCACAGTACCTGACATATAGTAGACATTTAATAAATGTTTATTGATTTATTTTTCTGCATAACTTTAGGCAAGAAAGTCCCTTAATCTTGAGTGGTTCACTTTCTTTACTATAAAATTAGGATTCTGACTAAAAATTATCTCTAAGATCATTTCCAGCAATAACATTCTATGAAACAGGCAGAATTTTATGCAATGTTTTCATAACTTTTTTAACCCATAAAAATTTATTGCTAAGTTAAAATAAAGTAAGCCATGATTATTGAGCACCTTGATGGTATGAATCCCTTCAGGTCTGTGGTAAAGTTCTATTATTCTCTTCTTTTGCAGCCACCTCAGATCTTCTAAGATTTCATTACTGAAGGATGATTCCACCAAAATACTTTTTTCAGAAACACTGATAAGCTCTTCAAGTCCTTTTTGTTGGTCTTCTACCTCTTTGCACTTTGGATGAACACAAATCTGCAATTGATCACTTGTATCTGCTGTCATTAAAGTAAACTTTCTTTCATGAAAACTTTCGATTAAAATCTCCTCAGCAAGAAGCTGGAGAGTTAGTTCACCTAAAAAAGCTTTCCAAGAACTATCTATGTGAAAAGGGGAAATGACAACATTTAATTTTACTAATATGGAGGGCAAAATACAGGCAGTTTCTTCTTCATCTGTTAATGAACTCACTGACTTTGAACATCTTCTTTTGATCTTGGGAGTTACTTCTTCCTCTGGACTATCATCATCTAAAACAATGAAAGGAACAGATGAGGAACTTGGGCCTGGGACAGGCTGATCATCATCATCAAGGATTAGGACTTCATTTTTTCGGTCTTCATGCATATTCCACCGGAGTTGTTGCTGCTTTTCTTCATCCACCCTAACTGGAGGGGCACGCTTCCGCCGACTGCTCATTTTGGAGTTACCTTAGGTGAGCAACATAAAACCTAGAAAACAAATGTAATAGATAAGAGTTGTCTTATGTCGTCAAAAAATTTAGATTATAAGTATTTTGTCAGATAAAAAAATGCAACAAGAACTCAGTGTCAATACACATAAACTAATCTCTATTGGAATAAACAAAGCAAGAGTTTTTTTTTTTAAATTTTTAAGTCAGAAGTATTACTAGCAAATATGTAAACTATAATTGATATAGTAAATACTTTTATGATATCAACATATTTTCATATAAATTTGGAGAGATGGGAGCCTTTATTTCTTTATTTAAAAGGTGAAGGATAGGTAAAGGTGTACTGGGAATGGAAATAGTACTGAATATTAGAAAGATTTACTAATGTACTAAAAACCCAAAGATCAATCATAGTGGAGAATATCTAAGTGAAAATCAATACAGGCAGAAGGAGAAGCAATATTGTTTTCAGAGTATAGCACAGATCACATGGACAGAATGAAGAAATTGATGATGAATTCAAGAAATAGATCATAGGTTCACATGGTGGCATGATACTGAAGTTATGGGAGACTTCAATTATGTGGATATCTCAGGGAGCTCTTTCTCCAAATAATTTTCCTTAATGATAATTTTGTCTGTTAAAAAATCAGTAGAACCAATGAGGACTGCTAATCTAGACTTCATTTTCACCAGGAAGAAGAAATTTGTTGGTAAAGTAGAAGTGATAGGAATTTGATGGGAGAAATGAACACTGAATCTTAAGAGTTTGAGATAGGAATGAAGAAAGTGGAGTATGGTCTGATTGCTCTCCTAAAATCTAGGTATTGTGTAATTAGAATCAGCTCCCCAGAACTTCAATTTCCAGCATCCCACTTTCCTTCTCACGTTAAGTGCTAACATAGAGAAGATATAAGTTTTGTGTAGCCCCACCTCTCTCTCTCTTCCCTTGATCATGTTTTGTGGAGGTGGTGTGAGGTGAGTGGCAGGAGAATTTACTCACATGGTCTTATTTTTGTTAGATAATTAGGTTTTAATTACGTCTACTTCAAGTGATTAATAAACTTTATAAAATTAATACTTGGAGTTATTGGACATTAATTTAAATCTTACAGTATACATATTAAAAATTAGTCAATAATCATGTATTCTTTATTACTTAGAGCTAGGATGTATATGTTTCCAAGCATATACATATTTATCTATATATGATACTTGTATAATAGATAAATGCAATATTAGAAGGAATGACATGAGTTGCTGGGGGTACTGGGAAAGGCCTCCTGGAGTATTGGATTTAAATCTCAAAGGGAGTCAGGGATCCTAAGAGGCAAAGGTGACCAGTAGGAGCATTATGGGGAAAGGATAGAGTGGGGCACAGTACATGTAACATGGTATGAGAAGAACTACAAGTACATCAACTTGTTTAGACCATAAGGCATTTGGATATGAATAACATGTATAATATTAAATGGTTAAAGGGAAGATAGGAACCTGCAGCTTAAAATTCTATGACCTCTATTAAGGAGTAGAGCCAAGATGGTAGAAAGGGTACATGAACTTGGCTGATCTCTTACCAAATTACCTTCCAAACAACTTAAGTAAAATGCCTGAAAATGAATTCAGGAACATCAGAATCCACAGAAGGCCAGGGTGAAGCAACTTTTTGGCCAAAAATAACTTAAAAGATAAATTAAAATAAAATGTAATAATAAATAATATCATTTTTGAATTAAATAATTTAAATTAATTTAATTAATAAAATAACGAAAAGTTAGATTAAAGATAAATTAAAAGATTGGCTTGAAAAGCCTATCACACGATGACAGTATACATGGGAGAGTAGGAAGTGGAGCACAGATCAGTGTGCCAAGGCAAAAAACCTCAGCAAGCCCCAGCAGTCTTTCACGGCAGCTGAATCAACAGCAATGGCTTCTAAAACTCTCAACATAGGCAGTAAAGGGATTGAACAATTGGTCAGAAGCAAATTATAGGAGTACCTTTACAGGCTCTGAGTGCACAACTGTGTTGCATTGTATACACATATCCTGGTTGCAGACCAGGGTCAAAGTCCCAAAGGGAGGAGGAACACTTCTACATACCAGTGCTTGTGCTTTAGGGGAATAGGTGACTCTGGCCATAGTTTTGGTTATTCATAGACCAGAGCACAGACTGGTAAAGTATTAAACACATCTCTCCTTAGTTCATACCACCTTGGAAGAACTGAAAGCTTATAGATCCATGGAGCTAGCTCTGAAGGGAGCTGCACAAGAACATGAAGCATTTTTTTTACAGTTAAAAGACAAGAAAAAAGCTAGAAAATGAACAAACAAAAAAAATAAATTTAATTTACTTAGAAAGCTATTTTTGGTGAGAGGGAAGACCAAAATACAAATACAGAAGACAACAAACTTAATATTGCTACATCTAAAGCCACCAAGAAAAATAAGAATGGTCTCAAGATCAAAATAGAGGCACCAAAAAGGATTTTTAAAACTCAAATAAGAGAGGTAGAAGAAAAATTGGGAAAAGAAATGAGAGTAATGCAGGAAAATAATAAAAAAGAGTTGACAACTTAGTAAAGGAAGCACAAAAAATACTAAAAGAAATAATTCTTTAATAAACAGAATAAGCCAAGTGATAAGAAAAACTCCTTTAAAAGCAGAACTGGCCAAATGGAAAAAGATATGCAAAAGTTCATTGAAGGGAAGAACTCCTTAAAAGGCTGCATTGGCCAAATGGAAAAAGTACAAAATTCATTGAGGAAAAGAACTCCTTAAAAAGTAGAATAGGTCAAATGGAAAAGGAAGTACAAAAGCTAATTGAGGAAAATAATTTCTTAAAAATTAACGAATTGGACAAGTGGAAACTAATGACTACATGTGATATCAAGAAGAAATCAAAAGAATGAAAAAAATAGAAGAATATGTGAAACATCTCACTGGAAAAACATCTGAACTGGAAAACATATTTAGGAGAGACAATCTAAAAATTACTGGACTATCTGAAAGCTATGATCAAAGAAAGAACTTAAACATCATGTTTCAAGAAATTATCAAAGAAAACTACTCCAATATTCTAGAACTGGAGGATAAAATAGAAATTGAAAGAATCCACTAATCACTCCTGAAAGAAATTCAAAAAGAAAACTCCCAGGAATATTAAAGGCAAATTCCAGAATTCCCAGGTCAAGAACAAAATATAGGCAGCCAAAAAGAAACAAATCAAATAGTTGTTCAGCTACAGTCAGAATAACACAAGACTTATTAGCAGCTTCTACATTAAAAGATGAGGGCCTAGAATATGACATTCCAGAGGGCAAAGGAGCTAAGATTTCAACAAAGAATTACCTACCCAGCAAAACTAAGCATAATCCTTCAGGGCTAAAAAAATAGGCTTTCAGTGAAATAAAGAACTTTTAAACATTTCTGAGGAAAAGATTAAAGCTGAATAGAAAATGTGAATCTTAAAACCAGCCTCAAGAGAAGCATCTTAATTAACCAATTAATTAATTAATTAAAAATTAAATTAAAAAATAAAAATAATTTTTTCCTTTAAAAATTTTCTAAAGAAAAAGAAAAAAATTCTATGCTCTCATATTCTAGCCAAACTGTCTTTCATGTTATTTCCCATATATACTACACTCTAGGTCCAAGACTAAGATAGCATTTCTAGCAACTCTACCAGTGATTCAAGGCTAGGAGGAATGATTATTAATATAATGAATGAAAGTAAATATTCAAAAGAAAAAGAAATTTTAAAAGATCTTAGGCTAAAACTGCACCAAACCTAAAAGAATGAAATAAAACAGTAAAAAATGTAATAACTAACATTTAGATTTTTAAAATCTTAACAAATATAAGATGAGGAAAATGTGGCTAGATAAGTCATTTTTTTAAAACTTCAATGAGTGAAAATCAAAAAAAAGCTAATCCCGATAAATATGAAAGCCTACAGCTATACAATCATTTTAGAAACAATGGGGAAAAAAAAAACATTGTATCTATTATTAGATTCCCCGCCCCCCCCCCCCAACATAATCCTCCATGGGTCACAGCACTAATGAACTGTACTGGCCTTTTATGCCCCTTCTAGTCTGAAATATATGATACCATAATACTACAACAGTTATATGACATTGCAAGTAAATCATTTAACATACATCTCATCTGTAAGATGAGGGTCAATAATAATAACACCTACCTGTATTAATGATCACATAACATACCAATCACAGGATTGTTGTAAGGATCAAATGATCTCATATATGTAAAGCAATTTGCAATCTTAAAACATTCCTTTATATAAACTATTATTAACTGATAGAAAGCAAAGAATCTGAAACAGAAAGAATTCACATATGGCAATAATGTAAGAGAAAATATTGTTGGAAGATAACAGAATACAAAAATGAAAATGGAATGAACAATAAATGAAATGGACTATTGCATAATTCTACTTAACCAAGCCTGCCCTCAGAAATGAACTGAAAAGAGGACTGCAGAGAGGACTATCAATATGGAATGTTAGTAAACTGATTTTTTTCTCTATTTCTTTAAAAATGTTTGTTATAAGAAATAGCTCACTGCCTAGGAGAATGAAGAAAAGGAGATTCAGAAATTAATATGCTAGAAAGGTAACAATAAAGAAAAAAATGTATAAAGTTTTTAAACATCACAACTTTAATCAATGCTGAAGATCACAAGACTAAAGGACTAATAGTAAACCACGCCCTCCCTCCTCTCAGGTAAGCTGTGCTGAACCACAATTGTTACTGTCAATTTACTGATTTGTTTTACTTAACTATATTTTAAAATTAAATTGGATTAAATCTTTATTGTGAACTTTTTAACAAACACTTTACTATACAAAGACCAAAAAGAAGACTGAAATAATTCCTGTAAAATATCATTTGTTTTTAATTTTTAATTTAATTTAATTTAATTTATTTTAAACCCTTAACTTCTGTGTATTTTTTTTTAATTTAATTTAATTTAATTTTAAACCCTTAACTTCTGTGTATTGGCTCCTAGAAGAGTGGTAAAGGCAGGCAATGGGGGTCAAGTGACTTGCCCAGGGTCACACAGCCAGGAAGTGTCTGAGGCCAGATTTGAACCTAGGACCTCCTATCTCTAGGCCTGACTCTCAATCCTCTGAGCTACCTAGCTGCCACCATACCATTTGATTTTTAAGTGTATACATACACGTGCACACACACAGTATAAATCTAATAAAATTACAGTAACAAAATTGCTTTATTTTAGTCCTCCAGCATATTTTCTTCTGTGCATTTGGAACAAAAATGCTTTATTAACACTCACTCTGTTTTGCAAACCTCTCTCTCTAGCCATTAATCTATCTTTTGTCACAAAACCCTTGAAACAAATAACTACAGTACAGAAAAAGATATCAAGATGTTGAGAAATCATTAACAGCTTGTCCAGATCTCATTTTCTTCTCTTCCCTATCTTGACCCTTTCTTTGGTGAAACACTTCAACATTATACTATCTTCTACTCATATCACTTGCTCCCTAGTCCTAGCTATTACTCATGCCTTGACAAGAACTCCAGCTATGAATTACTAGTATCTTCTACCTCCTTCACTCCTACTAGTTGTGTGGTCAAATAGAGTGAAAGATGAGATAATTTTCCTGACTAGTTTCAACATAAATTTATATTCTCTAGTCTTAACTAGTCTGTCATAGCACCACGCACCCTACTCCTCCATAACTAATTCTCCCACTTAGATTTGCAACTGTTTCAAAAATTTCTCTCAACAAAACTTCTCACCACCCCCTCCCCCCCAGCAGAGGATCATGTCTCATCTATCACCCCCTAAATTGGGACCATTTTCACTGTGATCTCCCTTCTCATCTCAAAAATCTCCCTCACTATCTTCTCTACTTACTTCAATCTCTGAAGAGGTAGCTTTCTCTGCTTGTGGGACCCTTGTACATTAGGAGAATTACTTTGGAAGCCGAGTAAAGAACTGATTGGAGTAGAAAGAGGTGAGGACAGCCTCCTGTCACTTTCAGAAAACTCCTTCCATCCCCATCCACACACTCTCACTAATTTTTTTTTATCTTCCCCTATCTTATAGTTCCCTCCCTAATACCTACAAAAATGTTTAAGTTTCCTTCATCCTTAAAAAAACTCACTAGATTCTAGCTACCATTTCTATTAGCTGGATCTTGTCCTGGAAAAGTTCTGCTAATTCCTAAAGAGCTTTATATTTATATCTCCTAATTAGTGAATTAGCATCTTAAATTTAGGCTTTTAATCACTGGTAAATAGGTTTTAAATAAACATCTTCAATTTCACTACTGAAATTACATAAAGCTTCAAATTCCACTCAATAGAGCAAATTTAATCCTTATGCATTGGTTTTCAAATGCTGTTTAATGGAATGAATTCTATTTTTTCAAGTTATGGTAATTAATATTCATAGTGGGCAGTGGCTACCCACTTTACACTACAAAGGACCATTAATTTCAAAACAGAAAGATCCTAAAGGGACATCTAGTCTAATTCAGCTTGAACCTACTTGGCTAAATTTCTTAAAGACATCTACACTAAGTGCTACCATTTTCTCTCCCTCTCATTGGTTTATAAACTCTCTGCAATCTGGCTTCAGATTTCATCACTCAACAGAAAACTGCTTTCTTTAAAGTTATCAATAATTGTTAATCTCCAAATCTGATAGTCTTTTCTTAGTTTTACTCTTTGATCTCTCTATAGCCTTTCAAACTGTTGATCACCCTCTCTTGGATACCTTTCCCTCTCTAGACTTTCATGTTATTGTTTACTTCTGGTACTCTCCTTCTACATATATATGACTACTCGTTTTCAGTCTTTTGCTGGACCTTCATCTAGTGTCTTTTGTGAGGTGCTATCCTGAGCCTTCTCTTCTTTTCTTCTATACTATATTACTATTGGTAATCTTATCTGCTCCCACAGGTTTGACTGTAATCTCTATGCAGATTATTCTCAGGTTTTATATATCCAGTCCTAAATTCTTTCCTAAATTCTAGTCCTATATTACTAACTACATGTTGAGACATCTCAAATTGGCTATTATGTAGCATCTCAAACTCAACAGGTACCCAACAGTATTCGTTTCTCCCAACCTCTCTCTTCTTCCCAGTTACAATAAAGGGTACTACCATCCTTCTAGTCACTGAGGTTTTCAATCTCAGTGCTATCCCTTGACTCTTCTTACTGCTTCAAATCGCTTTCTATTCCAATCTATTCCCTACTCGGCTTCCAAAGTAATTCTCCTAATGTAAGAGTTCTGCCCCCAATTAAAAAAATTCCAGGGGATTCATATTGCCTCTAAGGAAATTTTTTGGTACATAAAACTCTTAATAACATGGTCTTTTCAAACACTTTTTAAACATTTCTCTCCCTCTACAATCCAACCACATTAGTCCACTTCTTATTTCCACACCTTTGTTGTCTCCCATATCAATCTCATCACCTATATCTTCAGGACTCACCTTCCCAGCAAGGCTTTTCCAGATGCAACTAGTGCAAGCAAACTCAAGGGCTTGTGACTAGAGGGTCTTGACCATGTAAATGGATCCTTTGCAGCTACAGTGATGCTACTAAAACTCCATTCCATCCCAAACTCTGCAAGACCATATACAGATTCTGACTTGCTATATGAAAGAAAGAGGAGAAATCCACAGGGCCCTGCGTATTTTGACTGGAAGGTAAAGCCTGAGAGGGGAACTATCCTGAGGGAACATAACATATTCATGTGTACATATATCACTACATATTGCTGTCAGAAAAAAAATCCTAGTACTTCAAACTACGAGATGTAGAGTAATTAAATTTAACCATCTCAACAACAAATTCTTTAAGCAGTCAGGGAAAAGACCTTCGACAATAAATAGTATTACTACTTTCCAATTACTTTAAGTCAGAGAAAGGGACAAAAATGAAATGTTACAAAAAACAAAGTAGTTCAAACTGCAAACCCAAATTACATACCATTTGGATGTTGGCCTTTACCTACATATTGTTATTATATTATCAGTAAAAAATTATAGACATGCAACAAAAAAAGGAACAGCAACATTCTTTCAGAAAAATGTAAGCTCAAGACACTGGAGTTATCTTTGATTCTCTTTTCTCTGGTCTCCATATTCAAACAGTTATCAAGTAAAGTCTTACTTTCTTTCCCCCTACAATATATTGGACAAATGGCTAAGCAATCATTGCTTGAGGTCTTCCAATGAGGAGGAATTACTATTATGACAGTTTATTCCCCTTCTGAATAGTTCTAATTATTAGAAAAATGTTCCCTTATGTAGAGTGGATATTTGCATCTTCTCAAATTAGTTCTTGTTCATATTTCTGCTTTTCTGGGTCAAACTGAATAAGTTTAATCCACCCCCACCTCCAACCCCTATTAGGTTTAAATACTACTAGTTTCTTCATCATACAGAAAGACAGCTAAGAGTAACAGAGTCATCTGTAGCATTCATTGATATATCATCAACTTTTTTCTCAATATATAGGAATTGTCAATGGTCCAAAGCATACACACAATCTTAATATAGACCACAGATTATCCTTTTGGGGGGCCTGTCCCACAGCAGCTCTTCCAAACTTTTTCATCTCTCCTCAAGTCAACCATGGCATTCCCTTACCCCATCTTCTCATCAAAGAACCTAACCTTATACTTCATTGGAAAAATCGATAGCATTTTATATGAGCCCCTCTTCTTTGCTTCTTCATCTCAAATCACTGACATTTTCCCCTCTTATCACCTTCTTCACCTTTAGTCTATACAAAATGGCCCTTATTCTTGTCAAAACAAACTCCTCCACAAACTGTCTCCAGCAGATGGCTCCCTCTATCATTCCCACTCTCACTTCAATTTCACTCAATTTACAGATTGCTTCCTTGCTACCAACAAACATAAGGATTCCTTCATTGTTTTAAAAACAAAACCAAAAAAAAACGTTCCCACTTGATCCTATTATCCCTAACAAGCATTCATTCCATATCTCTCCTTCATTTTGTGGCAAAATCCTTTGAGGTATCTATTTTCTCTCCTCTCATTCTCTTCTAATTCTTTGGCAGTCTAGCTTTCAAACTCATTATACACTCATTAAAAAAATAACCCTCCTAGAGGGCAGCTGGGTGGGGGTGTCTCAGTGGATTGAAAGCTAGGCCTAGAGATCAGAAGTCCTAGGTTCAAATTTGGCCTTGGACACTTCCTAGCTGTGTGATTCTGGGCAAGTCATTTAACCCACCCCTATCCCCACCCCCACCACCCCCTGCCATTGCCTAGCCCTTTTACTCTCTTCGGTCTTGGAAACAATACACAGTATTGATTCTAAGAAGGAAGGCAAGGGTTTAAAAAAATAACCTTCCTAAAGTGCAGGTCTGACCTAATCAATAAACTTCAATGGCTTCCTCTTTATTGTCCTCTCCCATGCTGACCTTTCTGGTCCATTTAAGCTTTACTCTCTTCCATAGGGAGTAAGATATAGCTGACACCATCTTCCTTGCTTTCCCTTGCACTTGATATTCCATCTTCTAATGTCTTACCTTATTTAAAAGAACTCTATAAATCTTAAAGTGTGATATAAACACTAGCTATTAATTATTATTAGTTAGGAGAAGCAAAGGCTCAGTAATCAGTCATACCACTTTTACCATTTTTAAAACCACTAACAAGTCTTAAATTAAGTTGGCTGTTTACTCATGCATTCTGTTGTTAACTTACCCTATTGGCTTTTATCCATGATGTAGTTCTTAAAATTAAATATTCTGCATGAACTGAACTTAGATTTTTGATGAGCAAGGCAATTATATGGAAGTATCTGCCTTAGAAATGTTTCAAGCTAGACTAAGCATGGGGTCTTAACTAAACATCTCTTGAGAAGATCCAAAATTCTTTTCTAAGGAAAACACTGACTCTACAAATAGCAAGCCTTGCTACATCTTACTCTTGCTAAAGTTTGTTATCCAGCAAGATGTGTAGTTATTGAACTTTAGTAACAGAATGGTAATCTCACCATCTTCATACACAGAATCTAAAACATATTTCTTTTAATCATTTATAAAAGATAGCTGTCCTATAGGCACCTGTTAGAAGAATCAGAATTTATGATTTGGAGGGATAGTAGTAATCATGTAATCTAATACCTTCATCAAAATGACTGTAATCTAGAACCTACCAGAGGTTGCATACTTCAAAAACTTGAGAGTTAATGAATAAACTATCCATCCATTCTTATAGATTCTCCAAATTATGTGTATTGAAAGTAGGTCATTAGAAAGTAAGTAATCTGGAGCTCTCTCCTTTTGCCCCTCCTCCCACTTCAAAATGCCTTCATCAAGGTACAATCTATTCTCAAGAATTATTCATTTGGATAGCATTTCAATATCTTAACATTAAGTTCCAGCTTGAGTTTAGTTTTTTTTTTTTTTAAGTTTATCTGCAAACATTATTTCTTTTGTCAGTAAAGAAAAACTATGTAATACAATATGGCTTTTTAACTTAACAGCCAAGAAACTCTAGAGTCAAATTCAGAGCTCCATTGTTAACAGCTTAACTTAGGCATTCATGTTCTATGTTCTTTTCTATTCCTAACTGTTCTATTGACATCCTATTTAAAATGAAAACCAACTTAGATTCTTTTGGAAGAGAGTAGTAATTGAAGTCTTAAATAAATAAAAAGATTCTGAATCAGTTGTCAAGTTTTCAGAAGTGAACTTCATTAAGTTTAAATCCAAACCCAAAGCCATTATCTTCCCTTTTAAATGAACTACTCTGTTTACTTAAGGCTAAGTTTTCTTGTCCCCCTCAAAACTGGAGAAATGGAAACTGTCAAGTTCAAGTCCTCACAATAGACAATTTCATTAGCCATTGGAATGATACAATATCTGCTGGTGCAATATCCAAAAAAGTGCACTGTCCCAATAGGATTTGGCACTGAAAAGTCTTCACCCTCATAGTGATGATGAGGGGTGAATTTTTTCCTCCTCCAAAGTTGACCAAATTCTTACTCAATCCCAGGGGTATGAATAAAAACTAAGGGTATGTTTTGGTGTAGATAGAAAAAAAGAGGGAGAAGGTATTACAATTCAGATTTGTAGAAAGTTTTTAGTGAATATGGCTCTAGTCCATATGTTTAATTTAAGTTCATTTACAGAAGCTTTCAGAGCCTCAGATCAAACCATATCATGAATTCTATCACTTGAAAGCATATCTGAATTATGATGTCAATGTTACAACTGCTTCAGGAGGTGTATTATGCTTTTTAGATACTTCTGACCAAATATAAACCCAGGAGAGAAAGAACAGATCTATAACATCTGTTTTGGATTAGAGAACTAATTACATTTTATACTTTTGTGACATTGAAATGTGCCTCAAAATATATCAAGAATGGGGCAGCTGCATAGCTCAGTGGAGTGAGAGCCAGGCCTAGAGACAGGAGGTCCTAGGTTCAAACCCGGCCTCAGCCACTTCCCAGCTGTGTGACCCTGGGCAAGTCACTTGACCCCCATTGCCCACCCTTACCACTCTTCCACCTATGAGACAATACACCTAAGTACAAGGGTTTAAAAATATATATATGTATATATATATATATATATATATATATATCAAGAATGATAGATTTCCAAATAATTATATTTTAACTATTCAGTCTTAAAAAAATACATTACATATATACCATTGAAACTCAGAAAAAAATCAAACTATGGTGAGGTCTGAATCCAGGCCTCAGGCCAGAAAACATCAAATTTTCTTTGAAATTAATGTAAATCGTTAGTCCTGATATCAATTTTATGACTGAACTTAACAGCAACCACAGAAAAGACAAGATTACTGAAAGAACTAAATATAGTTCCCAACTCTGACACTGACTGTTTAATCTCAATCAAATTATTTTAACCTTTCTGGGTCTCCATTTATACACTAGTTAAAAAATGTATATGTATTAAATTTTGCTCTACTTTTCAGGAATGTGGGGAAAATTAAATGAGATAAAAGTCCATTGAGGTTTTTCCAAGGGAAAAGGTATTATATGGAAGTTTTCACTCTTATGCATAATAGAATACTCTGGAGTTGTCTAATCCCCACCAAGATAGGCTAACATTATTTACTGTCATTTGAGAAATGCCAGTGTAAGCAGTGTATTTTATTTCTACTCTACAGAATAGAATGTAAGAAAATATACAAATAGACACTGAAAAACTTCTCACATTTAGAAATCACTATAGTCTAAAAGTAAATGTTAGCCATTATGTTAAGACAAAATACTTATTAGTCACTTTTTGAAATCACTTTTGAAGCACAGTACTGAATAGTTTGTAATTCTTGGAATAGACTTGACAAACACCATATTTCAGTTACTTGTATTATAGTAGATTAACTGGGGAAAGTTATCTAGCACCTACAATTTGGGATTTTGATAGAACATGCAAAAATCTAATCTTTAATGAGGTTTCTGAAACAACCAATAATTTTAAACAATACTATAAAACTTTATTTCCACCTTTGTCATTTCTACTTTTCCACTGGCTGTAAGCAAAGTTAAGTATACTGATAATGAAAAGTTTTTATTATGATCAGCAGTAATGTCCCATTAGTTTCACCTTTACTATGTTGGTGCTTCTAACACCTCTAGTGAAAATCATAAAACAAGCTAATCATCACTTACAGAAGAAAAAAAAAGTCTAACCAAATCTAATATTTCCATTTTGCTAAACACAGTAAGTGTTCTCGGTAGGTAGTAGGATCACAACTATTAACATTTCACACTAACCATCAGGTAAATAATGCAGAACTGGGGGAGGGGGGAAGCATTATTTTTTTCTTTTCAATAAATGAATCAACTCCAAGTGAGTATACGTAAAAAGTTCAATATTCCCAAAAGTTCAGATAAGCTTAGTTTGACACCGAAGGCTGTTTCCAGATAGGTAAGGCTATTTGGGGCCCAAGTCTCTCTTTTATCTAGAGTAGTGAATAATTGCCCATTTGGCTGTCAAACTCCAGCCCAGACTAAGCAGCAATATTTTTCTTAAGGTAGTAGAGACTCACAGTTCCCAGAGGGATCGCAATAAACGCCAAGGCTATTTGACAACAATTAATCACCCACAACCGCTTCAATGCTTTTTAAAGCCCCAGTATCATCCCCTTCCCCCCCCCCCCCCCATGGTGCTTTAAAAACAAAAGCAAAACAAAAGCACTCCGTCCCGTCCCTCTCCGAAAAGCTCAGTAGGTAGTTCCTCCCCCAAACCCCACCTAGCCCAAAGGAAAGAAGGTGCGAGGGGTAAAAAGGGTTAGGCAGTGCGGTGATGGACACCGAGGGCAGAGGCGGGGATGCAGGACGCTGGCCTCCCATCCCCCCATCCCCCGCGCCCTCGCGGCCGCTCCGGGAACCAGCAGTCCCCGCCGTTCTCGGTCCGAGAAAGATGCCTCGCCTTCCCCTGGACCCCCCCCAAGCCGCCATCACCAGGTAACCTACCTAAAAGTGTCAGCGGCGCCGCGCTGCTCTCCTCTCCCCGGGTCCCGGGCCGCTCTGGGCCGCTCCTAGCACCAGGGCTGCGGGGAGGAGCGGGCGGATCAGGCGATCTCTGAGCCCTCCGGGCTAGGTTGTCGCTTGTCGGGGCCGCTGGGCTCGCGCCCCACGGAATTCCGCGGGGCGCGCGGGGTCCGGAGGTCGGGGAGAACGCGCGCGTCAGGGAGGACCTGCGGCGGCTCCACCTTCCATTACTCGGACCGCCTACTTTTCTTTATCCCGCCCCCTCTTGGCTTCTCCTTGGCCTTCTGCGCAAGTGCGAGACGAGGAGCTAGAGGTAAAGGGGCGGAGGAAGAGTGCTAGTCTCGCGAGATAACGTCATTGAAGCTGGGAGGACTGAACGAGGCGGGCCTCCGAGGGGTCGTTGTTTGTGTATATTGCAAGCCCGTAGATTTGGGGAAACTTTATGTTGGCGCATGCCACTATTTTTCAGGAGCAATGACTTGTTAGATCATGAAGAAAGTTTTCCCCAAGTCTGGTCCTTTAAAAGAATGGCTTGGGAAGTGTTAGTAACCATTCCCATTTCCATTAATGCTTTAAACTTTACAAAGTATTTACTTTGTAATAATAGTACTGTGAAATTGGCTAATGCAAGGAGAAATTTTCCCGTATTTACACTTTTAAAAGAATGTTTTGGGAAGTGATGATAACCATTCCTATTTCCATAATGCTTTGAAGTTTACCAAAGTGTTCTCTTTGTAACAACCGTTATGTGAAATTAGCTAGTGCAAGGAAAATTTACCCCTATTTACACTTTTTTAAAACGACTTGTGAGGTGACAATCCTCATTTCTATGGTATTTTAAAGTTTAAGGTGTTCACACCTCTGTGAGCTATAGGCTATCTTTAGGAAGAAGAATTCAAATGTGATCTCAGACACCTCAGTACTAGCTGTGTAAACCCTGGGCATGTCACTTAACCTCTGCATCAGTTTCCTATCTATAAAATAGGGTAATAATAGCACTTTGGGTTGTTGTGAGAATCAAAAAACAATTTTAAAGTGCTTAACACAGTGCCTGACACATAGTAAGCACTATATAATGGTGGTTATTATTATTATTATTATTATTGTTATTATTATTATTATTATTATTAGAGATTAACTAGTACAAGGAAAATTTTACCCCCATCCAGTCTCTGGAAAGAATAGCTTGGGAAATTTTAATGATTTAAAGTTTAAAAAGTCTTTCATTTCATAACAATAATTTTGTGAGATTTGCTGATGCAATGATTTCCTGTTTTACAGATGAGGCAATTGAGAGGTGAAATGAATAATCACCCAAGTCAGAATTTATCTGTGAGAGGAGGTCTCTATTCTGTCCTACCTCATAGTATCTTATGGTCATCTATTTAGAGCTGGAAAGAACTTTAGAGAACCTCCCCCCCCCCCCCAATTCGCATCAGTAGAGCTCATATGGGAAGGTAGTTTCTCATAAATCTGAAGCAAGGTATTCATAGTTATTGCATGAATAGTCATAAAATCACAAGTGGAAGGAACCACAAAGGTTAGAGACCAACTTGTACTTCAATGAGAACTGCCTTTAAAAGACCTTAACAAATGGTCTTTCAACTTTCGATTGACAATCTACTGAGAAGAATGCCACCAGTACTGTAGATAGTCCATTTCACTTTTGGTTAATTCTAATTGTTAGAAAATATTGTGATCAAAGGAATAATAAACTGGAGGAATTCCATGTGAACTGGAATGACCTCCAGGAATTGATGCAGAGTGAAAGGAGCAGAACCAGAAGAACATTGTACACAGGGACTGATACACTCTGGTAAAATAGAATGTAATGGACTTCTGTACTAGCAACAATGCAACGACCCAGGACAATTCTGAAGGATTTATGGAAAACAACGCTACCCACATTCAGAGGAAGAACTACAGGATTGGAAACACAGAAGAAAAACAACTGCTTGAACACTTGGGTTGATGCAGACATGGTTGGGGATGTAGATCGGAAAGGACCACCCTAGTGCAATCATCAATAATATGGAAATAGGTCTTGATGGATGACACACGAAGAAACCAGTGGAAATGTGTGTTGTGGGGGGGGGGGAGAAGTTTGGGGGAGAGAGAGTAATAACATGAATCATGGAACCATGAAAAAAATTTTTCCAAAAACATAAAATATTGTCCTTGTAGCAAACTTCTATAGCCTAGAAAGCTCTTTAGAGCTTCCCAGGGAGATTAGTGTTTCCTACTAAAAGGAAAAACTCTCAATATTTCCCACAACCTTACCCTGCTTCCTCTCATCTCACAATATGTGGTAACAAAGATTGCACCAAAGTCATAGAAAGTTTTTCTTTCAGAGCTTGCCTGTTCACGAGATAATGTGTAT
Organism: Gracilinanus agilis; assembly: GCF_016433145.1. NCBI lineage: Eukaryota > Metazoa > Chordata > Mammalia > Didelphimorphia > Didelphidae > Gracilinanus > Gracilinanus agilis. The sequence continues at coordinate 435,114,148 of NC_058131.1, forward strand.
CAAAGAAAAAAGCACACATTGTGAAGAACTGCAGAATAAACCATGATAAAAGAGCTGTGCTACAGCAGTAAGGGAATGGTCAGGGAAAAGATTTGGGTTTGTAACTACCTGGAAATTTAGGTAGATTTTGGGGAGAGCACTAAATTTAGTCCTAGATTCTCTCTCCCCAACATTGGTTTGGGTTTTTCACCAAAATTCCTTTTCATTTTGCTAAGAGGGAATCTGCTAAAGTTTCCAAACTTCCGGTGTAGGGAACTTCAAGCCAAGAAACTGAGAAAAATCTCCAAAGTTTGCCCAGAACCATTATTTCTTGAGATCTTCTGTCACGAGATATAAGCTTGTGCAATATGCCTCACAATGTTTTTGTGGAAAATCCAATGTTTCAATCTCAAAGCATACTATGTAAGTTGTAATATAAATTGCTACCTCAATCAGACTTGTCCACTTTTATAAAGGGTGTATTTTAGCACACACAAATTTCCCCACCCTCACTGGTAGAGTTCAGGATAGGTAGGCATAGTGAAAAGGAGGTTTCTTATAAATGTTGGGAGGAATAGTCATAGTTATTGCATGAATAGAGGGGTCTGATAATATGTAGGGAACAGGAACAAATACCAACTGGCATCTCTGTTACTACTAGCCCAGAGCTAGGTCACAGATCCAGTGCAGACTAAGGAGGGAATGTTGTCTAGAGGTAGTATTCAATGGCAAGGAGTAGCCATAGGCTGAGATTATATACTAGGCAAAGAGCAAGAACAGAAGCAAGCAGCAACTATGTGGCTCTGTTTCTGAGAATGAAATACAATTTCGAATCTATCACCTAACCCAATCTGTAGTCTGTAGCCTCCAACAGAACAACAGTAAGGGAGTTCCAATCAAAGGGAAGTCTACATGCAGTTCAGTTGCTTAATCTACAAAGCTTTTCATCTAGCTGATAATAACTGATTATAGTTGTAGTCTACTGTAGCTCCAACTAGGGATATACCTGTAGCTGTGTTGCCCGGACCCCCAAAAAAGGTCAGGAATTTGAAGAATTCACATCAAGACAGCAGCCCTCAGACTTTACCAAGAATCAGACCACTATAAGTATTCTGAAAAGTTGCAGATTTCTAGATTGAGCTGTTCCTGAGATCCTTAAATACATAACATTCAATACCCAGAGAAGGCAACAGCTGGACCCAAGGATACAAACAAAGTAATATGCTCATCCCAAACCTTAGTTCCAGAAATACACAGAGTCTGGTCCTAATGCAGAGTTTGAAGTTGATTAAGGTTGGAAGATTTGATCAAATAAAAACAGAATCCTTCCATAAAGAGGTATTATGCTGAGAGAGACATCCAAGATGCAAATCCAAGAGAAAAGAACAACTTTAAAACATCTGTTCAACTTGAATTCCTGAAAGATGCGAGCAAGAGTTTTGTTTTGTTTTTTAAAAAATGAAACTAGTGCTAGAGGCAAGAATTAGGAAAAATATAAGAGATATGGGAGAAAGAATTGGAAATTAACAGCTCTTCAAAAGTTAAGAAATAGATCAACCAATGAAAATGATTAAGTACACAATATAACAGGAGCTGATCACAGTTGCTTTTTTTTTTAACCCTTAACTTCTGTGTATTGGCTCCTAGGTGGAAGAGTGGCAAGGGTGGGCAATGGGGGTCAAGTGACTTGCCCAGGGTCACACAGCTGGGCAGTGTCTGAGGCCGGATTTGAACTTACGACCTCCCGTCTCTAGGCCTTACTCTCAATCCACTGAGCTACCCAGCTGCCCTGATCACAGTAGCTTTATATTTGAAAAATACAAAGTTCTGGCATAAAAAAACTCAGGGAAAATTAGAAAGCATTGTAGTAGAAATTGGCATAGATCAACATCTCACATGATATATCAAGAGAATTTCCAAATGGGTATATGAATAAATTATCTTTCATAGCTATTGATAGGGAAAGATTCAAGACTGGCTAAGTTGACAAGTATTTATTAAGTACTTAGTATTTATCAAACACTGTGCTAAATTCTGGGAATACCAACATGAGTAAAAGACAAAATAGTCCTTTAGTTTGAGGAGCTTAACTTATGATAGTTGAATACAACTCATAAAAGGGAACTGAAAAGACCAGGAGGAGAGAAGGTAGGAAGGTACCCATGTAGGCATCTAATAGCAAAGTTCAGAGAATGAAGGATAGCTGATCTGAGCCCTTTTTCAAAAATGAAGGTTCCAGAAGAAACAGGGTCAATTCAGCAGGGGTCAATGAAGTTTTTGAAGTGAAAGAAGGCAGCTGAAACATGGTGTCAGTCTAGAGAGTGAAGCATGGCTGGTCTGGGTACTTCAGGAAAAGCTTACCAATGGGAGAAGGGGAAAAGAGAAGTGGAGGGAATACATTAATAATAGCGAGGATCGCAGAAGATAAAATAGGTGATTTTGATTACACGACATGAAAAAGTTTCTGCACAAACAAAATAAAATTCAGCTAAAATTAGAAAGGAAGAAGGTAATTGAGAAAAATCTTTGCAGCAAGTTTCTTTGATAAATATCTCCTAGATATAAAGGGAATTGATTAAAATTTGTAGGAATAGAGACATGCAATTATTGGTCAAAGAATATTAATAGACAGTTGGGAGAGGAAAAAACATCCAGCATATCAAAAACCATGTGAAAAAAATACTCCAAATTGCTAATAATTAGAAAAATTCAGATTAAAGTACATTATTTATGAAGTTCTGCCTCAATATCATCAGGCTGATAAAGTTAATAAAAAAAGAAAAATTACTAATGCTAGATGTACTGTAGGAATATAGGTACATTAATGCAATTCTGGTAGAGCTATGAATAGGTTTAACCATTCTGGAAAGCAATTTTGAACTATGTCCCCTGAATGATTAAACTGTACATACCATTTGGTTAAAGAATACCACTACTAGGACTTTACCTTAAAGAAGTAAAGATAGCTGAAAAGGAACCATATGTACCAAACTATGGAAGCTCTTTTTGTGGTGAAAAAGAACTAGAATCTAATGAAGTGCCCATAGACTAGAAGACAGATGAACAAATTTTGGCATATAATTGTAATGGAATACTGTTGTGCTCTAAGAAGTGATGAAGAGGACTATTTCAGAGAAACCTGGGAAAACTGTTATGAACTGATTGATGCAGAGGAAAATGAGCAGAACTAAAAGAATAATCTATTCAATCACCACAACATTATTAAGATTAACAACTGTGAAAGATAAGAATTTTGGTGACAAACCACAGTTCTAGAGGACTGTTGAATGAAATATGTGTGTGTGTATCATGGCAAAAACTAGGATTTGTTTTGCTTGACTCTGCACATTTGTTACATCAGGATTGTTTTTCTTTCTCAATTGGGAGATGGAGGGAGATATGGAAAGGAGAAAAGGCAAATTTTTGTTAACAAAAATATGATTTAGCAAACTATAGTATTATCAGTCTGGCTTTAAGTGGGGACAAACTCAAGTTATAGCACATGTCAGTAAGTCATGTAAACATTTATTAAATGCCTACTAATAGCCAATCACTGTGCTACATGCTAGGAATATAAAGAAAAAAACCACTGCTTTGAAGAAGCTAAGTCTAATGGGGACAACCTGCAAATAACTATGTACAATCAAATTATGAAGAAAATAAATTTGGAAATGATCAACAGAGAAAAGACAGAATAAAGTTTTCATTGATACTTTAAGGAAGTCAGGTAATCAAGGAGGCAGAGATGAAGAGTGGGAGCATTACAGGAATGGTTGGAGGAGGACAGGATTATGAAGGGCTTTGAAAGCCAGATGATTTTATATTTGATCCTGGAGGTGATAGGGAATGACTGGAATTTAGTAGTCTGACCAATACTTTAGAAATATCAGTTTGAGGACCATGATAAGGTCCTTCGTTTGAGTATTGGAGTGGATAACCTTGGTGGGGTTGGCCCTATTGATGCTACAGTCAATCAGCCCACCACTTTCAAGGGGGTCCCTGGGGAGACAGACTACAGACTATCTGCCTCCATTCTAGACAACCTGTCAGAAGATAGTTTCCCACCCTACACATGCCAAATAGGAAAAGACTCAATCTCCACCACCACCTGAAAAGTACACAACAGATGGACACAAACCTTCTGACCACTTCCACACCCATGCCTGCCCTGGAGGGGGTGAGGTTCCCAAGGTTGGGTGACCTCTGCCAAAGGGAAGAAAGAAACTAGGATAAGGAACACCTGGGTTATTCCCTCCTCCCCCGTCAACTCTTTTGCTTCTTCATTTTTGCCATGGATGTATGGATTGTTTTGGGAGCTCTTTATAGGGCTGCTCATTCACCTTTGGTATCCACCTCTGACCCATCTCTCACCTGTGAATCCAAGAAGCTGTAGTATCTACAGTGACCACACCCTGATATACCTCTTGGCAGACAGGCTAAACCAGATTGAAGGTAACCAAGAAGAATTGAACCCAATGATGAATTAGGGGGATATCTACTCCAAGCTTGTGAAAACTTTCTCTGGAGGAAAGAGAAGACAAGAACAAGTTGTTCCAATGGCCAGGAAGGTGGAAGCAGGTGCTGTGGAACACCTAGAACTTGATTGGATATGGAAGAAGCTAAGGTCATTCACGGCATCCTGGCTATCACTAGTTATCCTGACTTTTGTCCTAACGCTGGACTTGGATGACTGAGAGAGAGAATGAGACTGAGGACTTTGTGAAACTCTGTTTCACTTAAATGCAAGTCACAATATCACCCCTTGATGTCATTGGTCTTCAAAAACAAAGATTAACCAACAACAACATACTGGAATGCAAAGAAATTCATGGCAGAAAGACCAACCAATAGGCTATTACAATAGTCTGGATGTGAAATGATAAGGGTCTGCAAAAGTGCCATGTTTCTTATAAGTGATTGTCCTTATCTGGGCCAGTTCTATGGCGTGCAAACACAGGAACAATCCCAGAAATATAAAATTAGGAGATGGCGCAGGGTATATAAAGAAACAAGTATCATGAGAATTGGAAATAAATATTGTCAGGAAATAGAGAATCTGTTGAAAGTAAATACCATTGTTTTCTGTGCCTTGCCATGTTTCTTGACTCACTGAGCTTTCAGTCTTTAAAATCTCTAAATATATATCTCCCATGAACTGCATCCATATCTTTTACTATTTATAAAGGTGATTATTTTAACAAAGTTTAGGTAATTTATTTTTATTTTTCGGAACTTAGAAGTGATTTTACCTGTAATTTTATTTATCTTATTATTCTCTCCAATGGTGTTGATGGAAAACCATCCGTACTATTCCTTACTCTTTCCTCATGATTGGTTCAGCTCTTTTTTAAGCTGTATATCTCTATGAAGATGTGCTTAAAGTTTCTCTTGCAAATGTCTTTACTGGTATGATGTTAAAGACAATTTGCTATTGCTTATTGAGTGTTCTCTAGCTTAAATTGTTCAGAGTCTCCAGAATTCCATAGTTCCTAATCATATAGGAGTATCTGAAAAATACTATTATCTAAAAAGATAAGTCTTTGTTTCAGAGAGGTGTTAGCTTGATTAAATAACTACTTTACTTTTGGAAATTAGCTTTAACGACTTGGAATAGTAAAATATACATGCTATAGTCAAACAGAATGTATATTAACATGGAAGAGGAATCAATTGGACTAAGGTCTATGAGAGGGAGAAAACATATATGCACACAAAAAGAAGGAAAACCAGTGACAAAAATGCTGGCTACAAATTGCAGTGAAAAATACATTTTGAAATTCATATGACCAACAAAGTGGAGGTCTGGACATTTTCTCCGATCCTCATGACCCTTGAAAACTTCTCTAAAATAAGAGCTGTGCGCAAGGGGGAAACAATTACAGTTGTTTTCACAGTCTAGGATGCCAACAACTCCGATGAGGCAACAATTCAATAGACTAAGCAAAAATGGCAAATCCATAAACTGCGACCTGCTCATTCAGCCCCAGTATCTAGATTGAACAAGTTGACCCATAGGCTTGCAACAGAACTAAATTGTACCCTGACCCTCTTCACTCCAATGGAAGAAAACAAAAAAACAGATATTTTCTTTGGCTGGGATAGTAGTACAAAAGTGCTGTGTGCTGTAACAGAGCTTAAACAAAGAAATAAAAAGTAGTGGGACTGGGACACATGTTGCTGTGTAGCACTCCATTAAGCTTGAGGGAAGGAAGCCAGCATCTAGCCAAGGCCAACTCTCTTCCCCTAGAAATCACTGTTGCAGAAATTGAGGCCTGAGCAATGTGGGCAAAAGCTAAGACAGTTTTGAGGTCTAGGCTCCATGGAAACCTCCTTCAAAGAGGGAAGATTCAGAAAATGGGCATAGGAAAATATAAGGGAGAAAAAAACTGAAATTACCAAAGATCTCAGGAGGAAAAAAGAACTCAATTAAAGATCTTAAGCATAAACAGATAAACCAACAGATATTAATAACAGAAGGGAATATTGTTTCCAGATCAGCTAAAAGAGTCCAGCCATCTCTGAGTAAATATAAGACTAGCGAAAATGAATTGATATCTGTTGGAGTAGAGAACTCTGTGAATTCCCGAGAGCTTAGAAACACAGTGGTATGTTTCTGAATAGTTTAAAAAGAAATATAAGAATTGTGAAAGCAGAATTTTTGGTTTGCATAACAAAATTAATCAATAGAACCGGAAAAAAGAGTTCACTTAATTCTACAGTGGCAAACCTTACCAAAGAAATAGAAGAGAGCATTACTGATTGGGGGAAAAACACAGTAAGATTAAATAGCTATTCATACTGATCTTTGCTGGCTTGAGTATGTTAAAGTCTATAGTTAGGCAAGATGATATTCTTTTTAGTGTCAACTTTGAGAAACGAGAATGCTCTAAGTAAAATAGGAAAAAGGATCAGCCATGTGAGGGGAGCCTTTTGGACTTTTCTATGAGTCACAGTGAATAAAGAAGTTAAGTAAAAAAGTAAAAGAGAATCAACAATATCAAGACAGAGATAAAGAAACAACAATAAAAATCGATAAAATAATTTTTCTCATAAAAGCAGCAGCAAAAAAGAGAAAAGGCAAGTGATAAGAAGAAAAATATTGTCTTGATTTTTAATATGTGTTTTTCAAGTTACAGAATACATCAATGCAAGCTATTTTTCCATAGTAGGACTGTATAAAGAAACATTTTTGTTTCATTTTATTTCTTTTTTTTTTCAGTTTATCTTGACCTTGTAAGCATTTGTTTCTTCTCTAAAAAGACAAGTTAAATAGCTACACAAAAGATTATTGGTTATCTTTTTCAAGGACCAATCTAATATATTATGAAGAGTGGAGGACTCTGGTAAGTTTTCATCTTGAAATTATAAACTGATCTTGTATACTTGGTCTAGGCTTGTTTCTTAAATATAGTTTTAATTCTGGGTAAAGTTTGATCCTAGAACTGGAAATTCATGCATCTTCATACAATCTGAGGGGCACAATAGTCAGCCTATAGTCATCTAGGTATGGAATTGCCACTTTCAAGGGATAGACAGCAATGTAATCTTCAGAAAGTTTTAACCACTACCTTTTTGAAGCTGCTTCTCCTATCTTTTCTATTATACTCCTCCTATGAATCTATTTGGGGCAGACTTAGTATTCAGATATGAACACAGGACAGTTTTATGATTTAAAAAAGCACTCCATTAAGCAACTTGCTAACAACTGTCATATCTTGTCACTTGGCAAGATCCAGTATCAGTTAAAGAGATTCTAGGCTTCTTTCCTCCTTTCCTTGTTGTGTGATTGATTTGCAGCAGTGAAATTTAAGAAAATCTACTGACTGCTTCTTTAGGGGAACAGAAGAAAGAGGACTTAAGTTAAATAAGAATAATATTGTGAAGGCTATGTGAGGTTTGAACTTAAGAAGAAGGGCATAAGTTGAATGCAGGGAGGAGAAATTTAGAGAAATTTATGAGAATTTGAGGAAAATTTGAAGGATTGACATCTAGGTTCAGATTCTGCATCAGAATTTCTATCAGAAAAGATTAAAGTGGAAAAGAAACAACATATGGGAAGTTTAAGAATGATTAAGAAGTAAGACCTTGAAGTGAGGTCTAGGGGAAGACTCAAGAAGGAAAAGGAGAAAACGGTTGTCAAGGAAAGTTAAGTAAGAAAAGATAAGCAAAATAAATTAATGAATAAGACAGATTGGTAAAGTAACTAGCAACAGATATGTAAAACAAAAAGGCATGCATAAAAGAAATGTGTAAAACATATTTGAAAAAGAATCAAACAAATAAGACGTTTCTGCTAATGGGAACAACATGGTGGTAAAGCTGTCAATGAGACAAAGGAAAAAGTTGAATACTGCTTATGAAATTGTTTTGACCTAGGCTGACTCAAGTCAGTCCCTTAGTGTAATGGGTTTGATATTGGAACAAAATAAAGTCCATGTAGACCACCAAAAAGTTAACAAAAAAAATTTTTTGTAAGGGAATGCTATTCAACAAGGATAAGCATGGAAAGTGAAGCTTCCTTGCAGGAGTTGCTCATCTTTTTCTCCTAGCTAAGCATTGCAAAGTGTTTGGAGCTTTCTAGGACTATTTTTGTTCTCAGTTCACCAGGAAATGATGTCAACAACCTGAGCCTCTAGTTCCTTGAGCTAATCAAGTGTCTAGGATTCTTTTAATAGCTTTTCAAGGCTAAAATAGTCTAATTTTACTGGAGTCAGGGGTCAGAAGTTTGCTCCTAACATAAAAGTCTTTAAGAGGTAATAAAATACAATTGTCTTAATGATGTGCTTATGAGGTAAGAACTTCAGGCACTATGGAAAGAAGGAAGATTTTGCAATGACTTGCATTAAGTGTGTGATGACTATATTTCTACTATAATCAAATGACCACTGGCTATGTTCCAAGTGTAAACTGGTCACCCTTCCAGAAGAGAAGGGGAAAGGGAAGGAAATCCTCCTACACTCAAGGTTATCAAGGACAGTGGAGTTTTCCTAAAAAAAAATGAAAAATAGAAATGGGAGGAGAAACTACCCTTGTCAGCAGGATGAAGAGTGGAAAAGTCACAAAAAGTAGAAAGGGAAAGAAAAGGACAATTCTACACAGCGCTAAAATACAAATACGAACTTCTTTCTGAAGAGAATGGAATTGAATGCTATGATGAGAAAGTAGCTGCTTCTCTGAGGAATGATAAAGTAGAACCACAGAAACTAGGTGAGAGATCATCCAATGTCAAATGAAAAAGGCAAGATTAGTGGTGACTGATGATTGCATAAGTGATATTGAACCAGCTTTTTGTCAGCTTGATAGCAATAATAAGTCTTTTGTTTTCTTGGGATATGTACCCAAAGCATAGCAGAGAACCTCCCAAGATTTATAAAGTCTGTTACAATTATTAATTTCTGGAGATTCTCATAGGCTCATATAATCCTTCTAAAAGGAATTTAGAACTTAGAAAATATTACCAAAGATTATGAAGCATTGTACAAGAAACTGAACACTATAAAGGTATAACTTGTGTTTTCTTTCATCTTGATTGTTGAAAGCAAAGTACATAGAAAAGAAAAATAGATTTGGGAAATTAACAGCTGGCTAAGAAGATATAATGTTTGAAAATGGGATTTGGATTTCTTGACTATGGCTTAAAATATGGGAATGATAAACTCCTGGCCATCAAGGGAGTGTACTTAACAAAGGTTAGAAAGTAGATGTTTGTTTTCTTGAAAATCTGATAAAATATTTTTGAACTAAAAAGTTAAGTTGGAAAAATTGCCTATGCATATCTATGAAGCTATTTAACATAGAGTAGCACAGAAAGAGAATAAAAATCACAATTGAGACACCTAGAAGTTTACAGCAGCAAAAAACCCAAATAAACTGCAATAAAGGAGCCAATCATCAAACCCATGTCCTCAAAAGTGCCTAAATAAATGTCCAGAGTTTGCACAACAAAAGGAATTATATGTCTTAAAACATGAAAATGATTTTGGTCTAATGGATATAAAGACAATGAGTTGAAACTTAGGCAATATTGATCTAGGTGGCTATACCCTCATTCAAAGAAACATATTAGGTGAACATCAGGAAAAGTGGGATAGCATTGAATATTATAAAACTATAGATTCATTTGAGTATAATGCTGGCAGAAGTGATAGTTACTTATTAGAATTTGTAATAAAGATAAAAGCCAGGGATATAATATGAGATATATCCTAAATTTTGAGAGAACAAACTTCAATGCATTTAGAAGAAGTAGGATCCCATGAACTAATATGATACAGAGGAAGCAATCTCAAGAAAAATGGATGACTCTCAAGGATGAAATTCTGAAGACACAAACAATCTCAATGTGAAGGAAATTTGTGAATTATTTGAAGAGACTAATGTAGATGCATAAGGAACTCACTTAGATTTAAACCACCTTAGATGTTCAAAGAAAATGTATGCAAAAGACAAAAGCAAGGAAAGATGAAAATTCCTATATATAAAAATATGTGTGCATACATGTACATAAGGGTGTATGTATGTATATGGAAAGAGGAAAAAATAGAGAAACCGAAAGAGAAAGCATGAAACAGCCTTGTAACAATTCTGTCAGGAGTGCTAAATCTCAGAATGAACTGAGACTGACAAGGAAAGCAAAGGACAAAAAAGAAGGAATGGATTTTTAAAATATATATTGGTGAAAAGAGGAAAATCAGAGAGAGAATAAGTGATAACAGAGAGAAGACAGAGCTACTCAATTTTTATTTTGCTTCTGTTTTTTCCTGTCAAAAATGACCTTTGCCCTCTAAATGTGAGCACAAAAATACTTCACAGAGAGTTGGTACCCAAGAAGAAAGAAAAAGAGCATCTAGGTGCCCTTGATGAATGAAAGTCAGCTGGCTCAGTGCTTCAAGTATGGAAAGAGTTGTCAGATGTGATTACTGGGTCACTTGCAGGGATATTTGAAAGATCATGGAAAATGGAAGACTGAAGAAAGACAAATGTTGACCTGGTTTTCCAAAAAGGAAAGAAAATATTTTAGTGAGTGAATTTGACTTTATTTCAGAGAAAGTTATGGAACAAATGATTAAAGAGATGGGCTACAGTCTACATTTGTGGAGAAAGCATGTACTGTTAGTATCACAGATCAGTTGGCATAGTAGAGAATGTCAAAACTGAATAAACCATGGTATTCACATACAAGATCCATGAACTGAACTTTATAACATACTAAAGTAGAAAGAACATTAGAGAAAGCCCCTGCTCATCATTGTCTTTTTTTCTGTTACTTCCCCCAAAACACAATTTCATTTGTAGCAATACACTCCTCAATACCTCTAAACTCTTCCACAAATTGCTGTGGCCAAAAAAATTAGCACCTGGTGGCCACATCTTCTGCTCAGGAGCTTCTCTATAATTACTCATATTGGTCCTTAGATAACAAACTGTGAATCCATTAGTAGGCCCTACCACAAAACTTTTAAATTTTATAAGGACCATACTTAATCTGCATTTTGTTGCTCTAGTCTAGAACTCAGATTCATTTCCATGACATGATGAAATGTCAGAGGAGGATTTTGCTGAAGGTTTCTCTTTCTATCTCTATTTTCTCTCTCTCTCTCTCTCTCTCTCTCTCTCTCTCTCTCTCTCTCTCTCTCTCTCTCTTCT
>NC_058131.1:435126272-435144364 GCF_016433145.1 Gracilinanus agilis
ATGTTAGCTCATCCTACCCATGAGCAACCAATGGCTTTCCAGTTGTTTAGATCCAGTTTTATTTGTTTGGAAAGTGTTTTGTAGTTGTTTTCATATATTTGCTGTGTTTGTTTTGGTAGATACATTCCTAAGTATTTTATATTGTCTAGGGTAATTTTAAATGGTGTTTCTCTTTCTACTTCTTGCTGCTCTAATGTGTTGGAAATGTATAGAAATACTGATGATTTATGTGCATTTATTTTGTATCCTGCAACTTTGCTAAAGTTGTTGATTATTTCTACAAGCTTCTTAATTGATTCTCTAGGATTTTTTAAGTATACCATCATATCGTCTGCCAAAAGTGATAGCTTAGTCTCCTCCTTGCCTATTTTGATACCTTTGATTTCTTTTTCTTCTCTAATTGCTACTGCTAGTGTTTCTAGTACTATGTTGAATAATAGAGGTGATCATGGGCATCCTTGTTTCACACCTGATCTTATTGGGAAGGCTTCTAATTTATCCCCATTGCATATAATGCTTGCTGATGGTTTTAGGTATATACTGTTTATTATTTTTAGGAAAGGTCCTTCTATTCCTATCCTTTTCAGTGTTTTCAATAGGAATGGATGCTGTATTTTGTCAAAGGCTTTTTCAGCATCTATTGAGATAATCATGTGATTTTTGTTTGTTAGACTATTGATATGGTCAATTATGTGGATGGTTTTTCTAATGTTGAACCATCCTTGCATTCCTGGTATAAATCCCACCTGATCATGGTGGATGATCTTCTTAATTACATGCTGGAGTCTCTTTGCTAGTATTCTATTTAAGATTTTTGCATCTATGTTCATTAGGGAGATTGGTCTGTAGTTTTCTTTCTCTGTTTATGATATCCCTGGCTTTGGAATCAGTACCATATTTGTGTCATAAAAGGAATTTGGTAGGACTCCTTCTTTGCTTATCATATCAAATAATTTGAATAGTATTGGGATTAGTTGCTCTTTGGATGTCAGATAGAATTCACTTGTGAATCCATCAGGCCCTGGCGATTTTTTCTTGGGAAGTTCTTTGATGGCTTGTTCAATTTCTTTTTCTGATATAGGATTATTTAGGTATTCTATTTCTTCTGCTGTTAATCTAGGCAGTTTATATTTTTGTAAATATTCATCCATATATCCTAAATTGTTATATTTATTGTCATTTAGTTGGGCGAAATAGTTTTTAATGATTGCCTTAATTTCCCCTTCATTAGAGGTGAGGTCTCCCTTTCCATCTTTGATATTGTCAATTTGGTTTTCTTCTTTCCTTTTTTTATTAGATTGACCAGTACTTTGTCTATTTTATCTGTTTTTTCAAAGTACCAGCTTCTAGTCTTATTTATTAATTCAATAGTTCTTTTACTTTCGATTTTATTGATTTCTCCCTTGATTTTTAGTATTTCTAATTTAGTTTTCATCTGGGGATTTTTAATTTGCTCGCTTTCTAATTTTTTGAGTTGCATGCCCAATTCGTTAATCTCTGCCCTTCTTAATTTGTTAATATATGCCCTCAAGGATATAAATTTCCCCCAGAGTACTGCCTTGGCCGCATCCCACAGAGTTTAGTAGTATGTCTCATTGTCGTTTTCTTCAATGAAATTGTTGATCGTTTCTATGATTTCTTCTTTGGCAAATTGGTTTTGGAGAATCATATTATTTAATTTCCAATTAGTTTTTTATTTACCTGTCCAGGTGCCCTTACTAATTGTTATTTTTATTGCATTATGATCTGAGAAGGTTACGTTTATTATTTCTGCTCTTTTGCATTTGTTTAAAATGATTCTATGCCCTATTACATCATCAATCTTTGTGAATGTACCATATGCAGCTGCAAAGAAGGTGTATTCCTTTTTGTCCCTATTTATTTTTCTCCACATATCAATTAAATCTAATTTTTCTAAGACTTCATTCACCTCTCTTTCCTCTTTCTTAATTATTTTTTTTATTTATCTAGATCTGAAAGAGGAATATTTAGATCTCCCACTATTATGGTTTTCCTATCTATTTCCTTCTTGAGCTCTGCCAGTTTTTCCTTTATGAATTTGGATGCTATGCCACTTGGTGCATACATATTGAGCAGTGTTATTTCCTCATTGTTTATACTGCCTTTAATCAGGATTTAATGATCTTCCCTGTCTTTTTTAATCATATCTATTTTTACTTTGGCTTTGTCCAAAATCACAATAGCCACTCTTGCCTTCTTTTTCTCATTTGACGCCCAAAAGATTTTGTTCAAGTCCTGAACCTTAAACTTGTGTATGTCCCCCTGCCTTGTATGTGTTTCTTGTAGACAACATATGGTGGGATTTTGGTTTCTAATCCACTCTGCTATTTGCTTCTGTTTTATGTGAGAGTTCATCCCATTCACATTCAGCTTTATAATTATCAGCTGTGCATTCACTGACATTTTTGTATTCTCCCCTATTCCTACTCCTTCTTCTTAACCGATTTCCTTTCATACCAGTGGTTTGCTATTAAGCTAGTATCCCTTATCCCCTCCCTTGATTAACTTCCCTTTCTACCCCCCTTCCTTATTATTCCCCTCTTTTTGTTTTGAAGACCTAATAAATTCCCTCCACCTTCTTCTCCCCTCCCTTTTTTGACCTCCCCTCTCCCCTGCTCCCCTTGGTTTACCCCTTCTGACTTTCTCAGTAGGGTTAGATAAGACTTTTATATCTCAGTGGATAGTATAGCTACTCTTCTTCAAGAGGTTTAAAAATTAACTCTTGATGCTCTCTTCCTCTCCATCTTATAATAGTATTTGTTCCCTTCCAATCCCATGCCCTCTTTTTGGGTAATAGATCATCCTATTTTTCTTATTCTCTCAAGTTTCTCCTGGTGTCCCCCTCCATTCACCCTCCTCTTTCTCACTCTCCATGTCATCTTAGACCATTCAGCACTCCACCCTCTCCCCATAAATCATTCTTCTGACCCCTATAATAGTGAATACTTAATAGTGAATAGAGTTCACTACAGAGAATTACAAATAGCATTTCTCCACATAGGGATACAGATAATTAGATCTTACTGAGGCCCTTAAAAAGGCAAATTTAAAAAAAAATTATGAGTTTTCTTTCTTTCCCCTCTGTTTCTTATTTACCTTTTCATGTTTCTCTCGATTTTTGTGGTTGGATATCAAACTTTCCATTTAGCCCTGGTCTTTTCTATGCAAATATTTGGAAATCTTCAATTTTGTTGAATGCCTATACTTTCCCCCTGGAAATATATAGTCAATTATGATGGGTAGTTGATCCGTGGTTGCAGGCCCAGCTCTCTTGCCTTTCTGAATATCATATTCCAAGCTTTGAGGTCTTTTAGCGTGGAGGCTGCCAGATCCTGTGTGATACTGATTGGTGCTCCTTGATATTTGAATTGTCTCTTTATGGCTTCTTGTAAGATTTTTTTCTTTTACTTGGAAGCTCTTGAATTTGGCTATTATATTCCTGGGCATTGTCTTATCTGGATTGAGTGTCGAGGGTGATCTATGGATCCTTTCAATGTCTATATTGCCCTCTTATTGTAGAACTTCAGGGCAATTTTGCTCAATAATTTCTTTTAGTATGGAGTCCAAATTTCTATTAATTTCTCCCTTTTCAGGTAGACCAATGATTCTCAAATTGTCTCTTCTAGACTGGTTTTCTTGGTCTGTCACTTTCTCACTGAGATATTTCATGTTTCCTTCTATTTTTTCAGTCTTTTGGCTTTGTTTTATTTGTTCTTGTTGTCTTGAGAGATCATTAGCTTCTAATTGTTCAATTCTAGCCTTTAAGGACTGGTTTTCAGCTATGATCCTTTGGTTTTCAGCTATAATATTTGGTTTTCAGGTATAATCTTTTGCTTTTCCTTTTCAATCTGGTCATTTCTGGTCTTCACTTGACTTGCCTCACTTTCCAATTGCAAAATTCTGCCTTTTAAACTGTTATTTTCTTGCCTGATTTCCTTTTGAGCTACTTCCCATTTCTCTGACTAAATTTTTTCCAACTTTCTCGTCATCTCAGTTTTGAACATTTCAAGAGTTTGTGACCAGTTTTGATTATCTTGGGATGGTTCAGATATGATCGCTTGTTTTTTCTCCTCTTCTGATTGCTCGGTAGTCTGGATTTTCTCCGTGTAAAAGTTGTCGAGTGTTAAAGATTTCTTTTTCTTGTTGTTAATCTTTTTCTCTCTCTTCTGGACTTCCTGAGTCTGGGTAGCCATTGTTAGCCCAGCAGCTTTTCAGCTTTATCCTCGCACTCAGGGTTTGTCTACGGTCTTTTGACTCCTGAGGTCTGAGGTCTGGTTTTTTCCAAGGTCAAGCCCCCTGGTGGACCCTCTTGCTTGTTCCTCTGCAGGAGACTCCTTTACAAGTCTCAGGGCGCTGCTTCCACAATTGTATACCCGTCTGCACTGGTTCCCCACTCAGGGTTTCAGAGCCTTCACTCCCGCCTGTTTCCTCCTCCAACCACGTCTCCACCCATACCTGTGCTCCGCATCTGTGCTCAGAGTCTATGTTTCTCAGCTTTTTGGGGTCCCAAATCTTGCTGCTCTCAGGAACAGGACCTGGAGCTGCCAATGACTCAATTGGTGGTCCAAACTTGCTCTATTTCTTTTGAGCTGGCTTCGGCACTGCAGGTGGTGTGTGTGTGTGTGGAGGGGGTGGTTGCTCAGCCCACGATTTAGTGAGAGCTGTTTCACCCTTTTATAGCATGGAAGTGTCCTGATTCCACGTACCTTCCACGCTGCATCCTGTTGTGTGGTCCCTCTGTTCGACTGGGTTTGTTTTTATGTCTCCTTGAAAAGTCCTGTATGTTTCGGTCAGGAGAGGTTAAGCGCTGCTTTTTATTCTGCCTCCATCTTAACCCAGAAACCTGTCATTTATTGGTATATTGTTTTTGAATACAGAAGAAAGAGGGACTTTGATTTCAAGTCCATAAAGCTTGAATATGCAGATTTGTGAAGGGAATCAATGTGGGGGGGGGGGAGAAGCAGATTTCAAATGAAACAGAAAGGTGACTAAAATGGATGGAAACTATTCTTATGAAAATTCAGAATTTTAGGATTTAACCTGCACAAAATTAGTGCATTTAAACTTTGACCTCAAACTAATCTGTGAAACTGCAACCTCTGATTTGACTTTACTTTCCCAATTGGGAGTTTGTGCAATAGCACACAAGCATTAGTGGTGAAACTGCAGATCCCAAACTCTAAGTTCAGAATTTGGAAGAGGTTCAGGTTACAACGGCAATGGGATTAACTACTTCGATACCAATGTAAGGATGACAGAATAGAAGGAAAGAAAAATGAAAATATGTGAAAGGGAAAGAAAGTAGTAAGGAGAAGAGAAGGAAAGAGGAAGAGAGAAGGAAAGGGAGACACAGAGACATAGATGAAAATTTGGGGGAGGGAGAGAGAGAGAAACAGAGAGAGAGACAGAAAGAGAAAGAGAGAGACAGAAAGAGAAAGAGAGAGAGGAGGAGGAGGAGGAAAAGGAGGAGGTGAAAGAGAATAGATAGATGTTCTGCTCTAATAATTGGATATTTGACATAGGGATAATTTCTAAAATTGATGTATGTGGTTTTGGAAAATCACAAATGATTTTAGAATTCCTCTGGAAAGTTACCCTAAAGAGATTCCTGCATGGACTTGTCTTAGGCCTTCAGATGGCATAGGGCCAGGATATGATCCAGTCCTGATCTGTATTTATTGGGGAGTTACTCAATTCAGCACTCCTGTTCCTTATTTCAGGTTTTGTGACTAAACTGTGATATGTTAAATATTGTCAAAATATGTAAGAATACCTGTGGGGATGTAGACTCATAGGCTTTAAGGAATCCTTAGAGTGGGCAGGTGATCAGCCTCATAGGATGAGAAAGGCTTTTTGAGGGTATGGAAATGTATTCCTGGACTACTGTAATGTCTAAGATTTGTCTTTTAAGGGAAAAAAGGCTTCTGGGAGCTAATGGCAATGAAGTACTCAAAGGACAGAGAAAGTCTTATGATAGTTAGAAAGGCAATCCAGGGCTCAACTTGGACTGGACCTTTTATGACCATTTAGGCTGCTAATCCTTGAGTGACACAATGATGGCATGAACCAGTGACAGCCTCAGCTTGTACATGTGTCCCTTGGGACATAAGGAAATGTTTTCCCTGTCTGCCTTCTCCTTTGTGACGAGTTTCCATAATCAGCACATAATGCAAATTGTCAAATTAAAGTTTCCATTTACCCAAACAACCTATTCGGTTAATAATTGAAAATTATCCAGTTGTTAGGGAACATACTTCATAAGTAGGTGAAGTTTATTAATGAATGGCTTGTATTTGTAGCCTTGATTTACTATGATTAAAGTTTGGATATTGAGCTTGGAAATATAACCCAAAGGTTTATGAATTTCCTTCAGGATCTGGGGTAAAGAAATTCATCTGTGAAATAATGTTACTCAGGTGGTTATAGCCACTATGTAAATGTGGTCTTTGCAAAAGGATATTCTTTAACAGAAACATCACATGCCAACTCTGCAAACAACTTAGGAATCAAATTTCCTAAAGGGATCCATTCCTGTCAGAAGATGATTTCTAGAGATGGAGTCTGTTGGCTAAGATATGCAAATGTTAATGTTTAATATCAGTTTTTGTTGTACTACTTTTCTCTGTTTATATATGTTGCTCTTGTTTTTGCCTCAGTCCTGGTTTCTATACTTCTATACTTCTCCCTTAAGAACCTCTTGTGACCTTTCTGCCAGTCAAGGGAAACAGTTTCTAAACCAGTCCTTCAGGTCTCCAAGCCTTCAGGTACCCAGTTACTAGGACCCAGGTATTCTCTGAGGACACACCTCTCCCTCCTCTTCTCAGGGATTCTGAGTCCCTTATCAGCTATAAAGAAGCCACAGAAGAGTGAAACCATTGCTCCTGTTCCCTTATATATTTGGAGATGGAGGCATGGGACACTGTACCCCATATTGTAGAAGTTTTTCAGGCACACTATAGGCAGGAAAATTCTTTTGCTCCCAGTCAAAAGTTTAACTCAGTTACTATAAGAGATGTGACAATGAAGCCTCCTGGCTCCTGGGTGTCATATTGATTTACCTACCGGGAATGGGCTAAAGGAATCCTGCAGGCTCTTAAGGGAACTGGTTGGCAGCACAAATAGGGGAATTGATATTGGTGAAAGTTTATATGCTTGTCTATCAGCAGGGTTGATTCTCTGCAACGTGCCTGATAAATTTCACTGTATAGCCTGGGAATGAGAGATCCTGGCCCCGAGGCAGCAGATCAACCCTGATGTCACAGTGCAGAGAAAGGGGAGTCCAGGGCTTCCCTCACAGACCTCTTAGTGTCTTATGAGTTCTGGGGAATAATATATGGAAACCAGGTCACCCTGATGAAGGCTGTTCACAGGAAAACTTACTGTGCTAGAAAAGAGCCTAACCTGCACCTCCTCTCTCCCCTCTCCTTCCCCTGCTCAATATGGCCCTCCAACCTCAGTACAGGCCTTAAGAAAGCCAAAACTCCAACAAGGAACCCATCTGACATTGGTTGGTAAGCAGACAGGGTATGGGGACTCTGGCTGTATTTCACAGGAAGGGACACAGGGATAGAGTTTACAGTGCAACATGTGGCAGAGAAATTGCCACCTTCACCAGTTGGGCCAAACAGAAGCATCTTTGCTGGACCCTGAGAAACTGGGATCAGTGCTGCCTCGACTCCTCCATAAGTGTTTGGTCCATGATTCAAATGAGAAGAGGCTAGAGAGCAAGTCCTCACCTTCTTAGGTAGCTTCCTGAGAAGTAAAGGTTAAAAACAAGATTTTAAAAATGTTTCCCTCAGACTGACTCAGCACATTAATTGGCTTTCCTACTCAAATATGTTTCCTTGTGCTCAATTCATATGAAAATGCTACAAGTTGCAGTAGTAAATGTTCAATAATGCCTAATTTATCATGTGACTGCTTCTGTGCCTCTGACAACTTCAGAGAAAGTAGAGTCACCACATGCAAAATAGGTAAACAATTACTAGAATACAGGAAGTAAGATAGAGAAAAATGTTCACTGGGATTTGGGAGAAAATCACAGACCTTGAAAATAAAATTGTCAGTCTCACTCTTTGCCTATTTTATTGTAACTGGGATCCTTGAACTGGATATTCTTGACTTCCCTCTCTGTCATTCTCCACAAGAACTCTCTGAAGGAGGAGGTTTATGTCTGCTCTCTCACTCCTCTCCCTCACTGTGTCTCTTGCTCAGTAATACGTGGCTGTGTCCTCAGCTTTCAGGGAATTCATCTGCAGGTGCAGCAGGCTGTTGCCATTGTCTCTGGAGATGGTGAATCGGCCTTTCACAGAGTCTGCATAGTTTGTGGTAGTGCCATCGTACCTAATGTATGAGACCCACTCCAGCCCCTTCCCTGGAGCCTGGCGGACCCAACTCATGCCATAGTCTTTGAAGGTAAATCCAGAAGCTTTGCAGGAGAGTTTCAAGGATCCTCCAGGCGGTCTCACATCTCCCCCAGACTCCAAGAGCTGAATATCACAATGGACACCTGCAAACAAAGTCATTAGAGACAATAGTTACTCAGATCTATCACTTCAAAGAATTTTTTTTCTCCTCCAATCACAAAGTAACAAAAATTAAAACTACCTTGCAAAATAGTCAGAATGAAAATCACTTTTAGTCCAAATCCCATGGTTTAGGTTGTGCAGTGTCAGTCCTTAGGAGGGAAAGACCACATGAGAAGAAGCTCCTCTCCCAGAGCTGCAGACACAGGTTTTGTGCTGGGTTCATGCCTAGAGGGAGGAGCCTAATTTGCATGTCTTCCTCTGTTTAATGGGAAGAAGAGCAGCTGCCTCCCACTGTGATGATTCCCCTCCCTGAGCTACAAAATGATGAAAACCCCATTGTTTGTTCTAAAGCCCTGAGGAAGGCTGGTGACATGGGGAGCCCAAGTGTCATTGCTAGGACTCAGTGTCTATCCTCCATCACTCCAACTGATCCATTCTCAATACAATTCTTTCTGTGTTCCTGATATTTTCTCAGCTTACCCAGTACTATTTCTGATTAGGAAATTAGTTCACCCTTTATTTCATTTCTGATCTTCAGTAGAGAATGAATTGACCTCATGATTTCATTTAATTCTTTTTAGGATTTCTGGGTCTGGTCCTAGTTGTGTCTGCTGACTTATGTTGCCACATTTTGCTTATTCTCTTTGCAACTGAATTTCATTTGGCTTATTGATCAGTCTGCTAATGACTAACTTTATAGAGTGAGGGGAAAATAAAATTAATATGGAAGAAGTTCTGTGAAGAATCTCAAGGTAAATATCTGGCAAAATGAGAAGGGAATGATACTAGTAGAATGATACCGTATTTCAAATTATATTACCATATAGATTTCAAAATCATTTGGTAATGTTTAAATCCAGGTGTTAAGAAAATACAACATTGCATAGAGTTCTGTGAAACTAAAGACTCAGAATTCTGCATTAAATGAAGTAGTACACTTCATAAAGCGAGTCTGGACACCCAGAAGTTCAGATTAATGGAATTAATATTTACTTTTATAATTGTATACTGGAAAGGACAGTTTCCAAGGGAAAAATGCACCGAACTGAAATTACAAAGCAGTTTTTATAGAGTGCAAAATACTAAGCCAACTATGTTCATTAATGAGACATAACCTTGATGAAGCAAGCAACCCTCATCTATCATCTAGAAGCTATTTTGGTAGTGTGGAATCTGGGACATTTCCCTGTATATTTTATGCTGGACTGTGAGTGTGTTAAACGGAGTTACTTTCTCATGGATCCTGACTATTGTTTGGGTTCTGAGCTGACTGACCTTCACAGGAAAGCTCTTTTCTGATTTCTACTTTCCCTAGGGAAAAACGGGTTTTCTGGTCAATGACTTAGATTACCTCACTTCGTAAAACTGCCTTGAAATTCTGACACCTGATTGGGTGTTCCTATTTCATCTTGATTGCCACTAATTGACTTCATCCCAATATTGTTTCCTACAGGTTTAACATCTTCCTTTTTTCTGACATCACCCAAGTTGTTACTTTTTGGGCAGCTTGGTGGTCCTCTACTCCCAGGAGTTTACCAGACTCTGGATATCCAATTAGCTTTAACCCTACTGCAACTCATAACTTCCAAACCAATATGATACCAATAACCTCAGTTTTCCCAAAACGGGGAGCACTAGACCTTTTAAAAACCATCAGTTCATGGACACATTGCTAATTTCCAGTTCTTTGTTACAACAAGAAGGGCTACATTAACCAGAAAGCAGAAAGTAGGGCATAACTCAGTTTGTGGGTGGGGGGCCAGATACAAAATGTAATCTTGGGTGGAGGAACAGCTTGTAGTCTGGGAGGCAGACAAGGCACAGGATCCCTAAAAACTTCATCATTACTGTCTATGTAAGGTATTT
Organism: Gracilinanus agilis; assembly: GCF_016433145.1. Taxonomy (NCBI): domain Eukaryota; kingdom Metazoa; phylum Chordata; class Mammalia; order Didelphimorphia; family Didelphidae; genus Gracilinanus; species Gracilinanus agilis. Next base: position 435,136,688 of record NC_058131.1, read on the forward strand.
TTTAAAATGTTGATTTCATTTAAATTCTTAAATTTGTAGGCATATGTGTATATAAATATATGTATATATTTCAAAGGCTGCAAATCATTATTCTTAGTTATTTATTTACCCACCCATCCCAAATTACATCTAAAATCACTTTCCAATATTTTAAAAATAATTTTTGAGACTTGAATTCTTTCTTTCTCCCTCCCTTCCACTGCACATCTCCCATCCTCCCCACTGAGATGGCAAGCAATCTCACATAGATTTTATATGTGCCATTGTGTAAAATATTTTTGATATTTTTCTGCTGGTGTGAAAGGAAAATAAAAGAAAAAAAAATAAGAAAATAATGAAAAAGTTTTTTTTGGTCTACATTCAGAATCCATCAGTTCTTTCTCTGGAAGAAAATTTTTTTGTTTTTGTTTTTGGTCCTGAGTCCTTTGGAATTGGAATTGTTTTAAATCATTGTATTGTTGAAAATAACTGAGTAATTTGCAGGTGTTCATTTTTTACTTTTCCTGACACTGTGTACTATGTTCTCCTGGTTTTGCTTCCTTCTCTATATGCTGTCACCTTCTGTTCTGCTTTTTCTGTTCATGTAAGTCCAAGTTCTTCTGATCTCCTCCTGCTTATCATTTCTTACAAAACAATAGCATTCCTTTATAGTCATAAACTTAGAGCTTACTCATCCATTCTCTATTAGAAGAGTGTCCTCTCACTTTCCATTTCATTTCTCCACAGGAAAAAAGAGCTGCTTTAAATATTTTTTTTACATATAGATCCTTCACTTTTTTGTTTTTTATCTTTTGGGCATTCAGAGAAATGGCATTACTAGGGCAAAGGGTAAATGCTATTTTATGTAGCCCTTTGGACATATGTCCAGATTTCTCTCCAGAATGGTTGAATCAGTTCTCAACTCCACAATAGTACAACAGAGTCTCAGTTGTCCCAAATCCACTCCTTGTTTTGCCATTAAACTTTTCTGTCATAACAGTCAATCTGATAGATAATTTGCACTTCTCTAAATAATAGTGATATAGAGCATAAATATAGCGACTTATAATTATTTTTTGAGAACTGCTTGTTTATATCCTCTGACCATATATCAGTTGGTGAATGACTTGTATTCTTATATATTTGACTGATTTCCCTATGTAATGGGGCCTTTAGGAGAGAGACTTTTATATATTTTGGTACCTTTATGATTATTATGTATCATTCTAAATCCTATTTCCCCTTTTTTAGTTGCTGAACACCACATCCCCCAAAGTGTCTTCTTTTCTATCATCCCCAAACACCTTCTATTCTTTTCCTTCCCCTCCTACTTTCCTGTAGATTTCTATACTGAACTGATAGTGTATGTTCTTCACTCATTGAACTAAATCCAAAGAAAGTAAAGTTTCATGTGCTCTTCTCCTACTCTCCCATCTTCCCTTCCAATTTAAATACTCTTTCATTTCTCTTTTATATGTGATAATTTAACTCCATTCTATTTTTCCTTCCTCCTCACACTTTCCTCTTTCTCAAGCCTTATGTAATAAATATTAATCAACAAGGGTTCATTGAAAAACAAATTAAAAATTAAATGGAAACAAAATAATCAAATTGTTCAAAATGAGTGGGTCAAAGAACAAATTATAGAAACAATCAATTAAAGAGAAAGATAATGAAGATACAACTTAACAAAATTTACAGGATACAGGCAAATCAGCACTTGAGAAATATAAATCAGCGAATACTTTTAGAAAAAAATAGAGGAAAAGCAGATCAATGAATTGGGCATGCAACTAAAAAACTAGGTATAGAACAAAATTTTTAAATTCACAATAAAAGGCTAAATTGGAGATCCTAAAAATCATAGAAGAAATTAGTAAAATTGAAGTTAAGGGGACTATTGAACTAATAAATAAGACTAGAAGTTGATTTCTTGAAAAAACAAAACAAAACAGAAACAGCAGTGTTTAATTTGATTCTAATAATGAAAGAAGAAAATATAATTATCCAGGATTGTTCTGAGGGACTTATGAAAAAGAATGCTTCCCACCTTCAGAGAAAGAACTGTTGGAGTAGGAATGCAGATGAAAACAAATGAATTTTCACTTGTTTATTTGGGTATATGTTTTGGAGTTTTGTTTTATGAGATTATTCACTTACAAAAATGAATAACATGGAAATGTGTTTTGCATGATAATACAGGTATAATGAAGATAGAATTGCTAGCCAGTTCTGGGAGTGGGGAGAGAAGGATGAATAGAGATAATATGGATAATATAACTTCAGAAAACTTATCTGGAAATTTTTTGCTACATGTGATTGTCAAGGAAAAAAAAAAACCTAGCTGTGTCCCTATCTAACCTTGGCTGCTACTGCCACAATGTTCTCCTGTTTATGCTTATTTTATTTTGTATCAGTTCATGTAGTTCTCTCCAGGTTTGTCTGAGAGCATACTAAACATGAACTTGGGATTGAGAAGAAACTTTTTGTAAAAATATTCCCCCAGTTGTCCATTTTCTAAGATTAGATCCCTTAGTTTTGATTGTGGAAAACCAGTAAGTTGAATGTAATCAAAATTTTTGTTTGATTTTCTGTGATCCTCTGTATCCTTTGTTCTGTCATGAATGCCACCCTACCTAGAAATCTAAAAGGTAATATTTTTTTCTTTATTCCTCAAATCTAGGATGTGATCTTTTGTATCAAAATCTTGTACCCATTCAAAACTTATCTGAGTATTAGGAAAAAATAATTGGTTCTTTGATAATTTATAAAAAATGATTTGCCTCAAGTTTATTTCCAATAATTATTAAGCTATTTTCCATTAATGCTACTCAGTTCATGTGATTACATACGTGTATACCTATTCTATTTGATCATCCTATCCTTAATTTTCATCTTCTCATTATCAACTGACTGTTTCTCTACTGCACAGATTTCTCCTGTTCTTAAACTGAATAGAGTCCTTCAAGTTTACTTTCTTCAAAAACTCCTGGGAAAAATTTTCAGCTTGCATCATGAACTTTTCCAATCATTCTGAAGGGCAAATTGGAAGTATGCCCAAAGAACTACAAAAGAATGCATACCTTTGGATACAGTAATAACACTACTAGGTCTCTATCTCAAAGAGATAAAAAAATGGTAAAGGACCTGTTGTACAAAAATATTTATAGCTGCTTTTTTGTGATGGCAAAATTGTGGTATATGATCATGATGGAATATTATTGAGCTATAAGTAATATATGTAATGATGATAAATTTGGAGAGGTGACTAGATGGTAATGGAATGGCAGACTTGAAGGAGTGTGTCTTTCAGGAGCCCTCTCTCTCCTATCACTATTCCTGGGACGAAGAGGGAAATTATCTGTAAAAGATGGATTACCAGAAAATGAGAAAGTGATGGTAGCTTGAGAGGGGTCTTTCATTGTGGGTAATGACAGTGAGACCCCAGGCTTGGTAAGCCCAGAACTCCTTTAGGCAAAAGACCCTCACTGGGTTATAACAGCACATGGGCCTTGATTAGATGGAATCAAGTCTTGAGCTGTCCGCCTCTCAGACTGCTTTTTACCTCCATGCCTCTTGGTATAAAATCTTCTTTTAATTTGATTGCTATTCAAGTTTATTGTTGCAATTATTAAGGTTGCAGAAGATGGGGAGAGAGGAGAGGTATTGAGGGGTCTCTAAACACTAATCTCAAAAGGTCCTTCTTCCTGGTCTGACCAGATGGCCAAAACCAGAAATTCTCCTTCCCTCCACTATTTCTAATCTTAATCTAAATCTATACTATTAGAAATATAGCAGGGTCTTTGAGGCAAGGTAGGTAAGGGTTGAGAGTCTTCAGGGACTTGCTCAGTGGCCAGCTGAGTCCACTGACCCCTAAGGCCTATGGAGACCTGAAATCTCCTTCTGGTTGATGGTTGAGGCTTTCAGGAATCCCACAAGGTCTTTGGGATATAGGCATCCAAAAAAACCCTTTGGGCTGGTTCTTGAATGATCCCAGTTGGCAAGCATTCATCCTCTCTCCCCAAGATCCCAGATCTAAAGCCCCTTACTTCAGATTCTCCTTTCCAAGATCCTTTGCTCCAGCTCAACTGTCAGTCAGTGTCACTCAAGCCAGCTTCTTAACATTCCAAGCTTCACTCACTCCAGTCTGCTCTTATATATAGAACAGAATGATTTAAAAAAGACCTGGAAAGACCTTTGTGGACTGATGCAGAGTGAAATAAGAACCAAGAAAACATTATATATAATAACAGCAATATTGTAGAATGATCAACTGTGATAGGCTTTGCTATTAAAAACAATACAATGTTCCAGGACAATTCTGAAGGACTTATGGGAAAAAAGCTATCCATCTCTAGAGAAAGAACTGTTGGAGTAGAAATGCATATGAAAACAAATGATTTATCACTTTTTTATCTGGGTATTTGGGGGTTTTGTTTTTATAAGATTTTCTTACAAAAATGAAAAATATGAAAATGTGTTTTGAGTAATAATACATGTATAACCAATTCTGGGAGAGCAGGAAGGAAGAAGGGAGGAAGACAACATGAGTCATATAACTTTGGAAAAATTCTATTCAGTTTACTTCCCCACCCTCTTTCTGAGTAAATTCCTTCTATCTTCTCTACTACTAAGAGCAATATTTGAAAATTACAGATATCCACTTTTCATGTAGATATAAAAACATTTTGGATCTTAATGAGTCCCTTAAATTTTCTCTTTCTTATTTACCTTTTTGCATTTATCATTTGTTTCATGTTTGAACTTCAGATTTTTTGGATAAGTCTGGTTTATTACTCAGGAATGCTTGGAAATCTTCTGTCTTATTGAATGTCCATTTTTCCCCTGAAAGAATATACTCAGTATTACTGGATAAGTAACTCTGGGTTGTAAACCCAGATTGCTTGCTTTCCTGAATATCATATTCCATGCCTTTCAATCCTTTATTGTAGAAGCTGCTAGGTCCTGTATGATACTGATTGTAGCTCCATAGTATTTGAATTGTTACTTTCTGGCAGCTTGTAGTATTTTCTCCTTGAATTGGGGACTCTTGATTTCAGCTATTATATTCCTGGAAGTCGTCATTTCAGAATTTCTTTCTGGAGGGGATCTGTGAATTCTTTCGATTTCAATTTTATTTTCTTATTTGAGGATCTTCTTTGATAATTTTTTATAACAGCATGTCCAAGGTTTTTTCTTGATTATGGCATTCAGGTAGTCCAATAATTCTCAAATTGTCTCTCTTACACCTATTTCCTAGGTCAGTTGTTTTTTAATATTTCATACTTTCCTCTGTTATTCTTTTATTCCTTTGATTCTGCTTTATTGTTTCTTGATTTTTCATGAAATCATTAGTTTCTAGATTGTCAATTCTGATTTTTAAGGCCTGATTTTCCTCTGTCAGTTTTTGGTTCTCCTTTTTCAATTGGCCCATCTCTATATCACTTTCATTTCTCTTCCTCACTTTTCCTCTACCTCTTTTAACTGGTTTTTGAAATATTTTTTGAGCTCTTTCAGAATCTGTGTCCAATCCATATTTTTCTTTTGAACTTTGCATGTGCTTCCTTTGCTTTCACTGTCCCCTTCTGTGTCTGTACCTTGCTTTTTGTCTCCATAAAACTTCTTTAGAGTTGGGTGTTTTTTGTTGCAGTTTGCTCATTTTTCCTATCCAATTATAGGCTATGTTTTCTGGGAAGTTGGGGTACCCTCTTAAACTTCAGTGCTTCCTTGATGCTATTTTTAGCTTATTTTATGGGTTTTTACCAGTTTAAGTTCCTAGGAGATGATGTGATGGTCTGAGGGCTTAGAACTCTGAGACCTCCCTCTCCTGCTGATTCAATGGACTCTTAAGATGCTGATAGCTTAAAGATTTGCCTTAGGCTTGGGTGTAAGCTTTTGATCTTACTCTGAACTTGATCAGGTCAGGGGTTGATCAAATTCTAAACCTAAGTTTAGGCTCAAGATTTTGGTCTCACTGTGTACTTGATCCATGCCCTGGATTGCCCTGTCCTGGAGCTCCACCCTTAGTTTTGGGCAAAAAGATCAGGCTCACCCCTATGAACTATGTCCTCACCTCAAAGTCTGAACTATGTCTTTAGCGCAACACAGCCTGGGATTCCTGGCTTTGCTCTGGGCCTGCGGGGATCAGTCTACTTCAGCCCAGATTGCCTTGGACTGGGACTACAGACTTCTCCACAGGTTTGAAATTTCAAGGGGTGTGGGTTGGATTGTACCATTATTTGCCCACGCAGGGTCTCATATCTGAATGCTGATTTTGGTTTAAGTTCTGAACCTTAGTCAGCAGATGTGGGGTGTGAAGGGGGAATGTCGCTTGCTCTTGGCTTGCTCTTCCCTCCTTGCTACAGTCTCTTGCTGGCCCTGCTCTCTTCTCACCCCAGTGCCCAAGATGTACTCTGCCTACCTTTTAGGTTTTTCTTTTCTTGAAAGTTTTTTCACTCTGTCTCCTTGTTGGTTCTTTCACTCCTGTATTATTTTTGTAGTGATATTTTAATCTTGGTTAGAGACTATCTTTGTGATCACACAGAGCTGTTCAGTTTCACTCCACCATCTTGGCTCCACCCCTAAAACTTCCCCAAAGAGATAATAAGGAAAAATGTTTGTAGAAAAACATTCGTAGTCAGCTCTTTATGGTGGCAAAAAATTGGAAAATAAAAGTGTGTCCTTCAATTGGGGAATGGCTGGACAAACTGGTATACGATGATGATGGAATACTATTTGCTATAAGGAACAATAACCTACTTGATTTCCATATCAGCTAGCAAGACCTCCATGAACTGATAGGGAGATAAATGAGCAGAACCAGGAGAACATTGTACACAGAAACTAAAACATTGTGAGATGATCATAAGTAATTGACTTTACTACTAATAGCAATGCAATGAACCAGGATAATCCCAAGGGATTTATGAGAAGGAATGCTATTCACATTGAGAGAAAGAACTGTAGGAAAAGAAAGGCAGAAGGAAAACATTTGATTTTTTCACTCATTTATATGAGTATTAGATGTGGGGTTTTGGTTTTTAAAAGATTATTACATAAATGATTAACATGGAAATTGTTATTGAATGATAGTACATGCATAACCCAGTGAAAATGCATGTTGTCTCTGGGAGGGGGAGGTGAAGAGGGGAGCAAAAGAACATGAATTATGTAACCATGGAAAATTACTTAAATAAAATTAAAAAAAAAAAGAAAAAAGAAAATCTCTCTGCCTAGCTTTCAAGTTGTGTTCACCAAGAGAGTCCCTTTGCCATTTCTTAACATTGATTTTTGCCTCCTGTTGTTCTTAGGTTCCTTTTAAAGATTAGTTTGGAAGGATTGTCAGAGTGGTTTTGGCTTTTGCTGCTACTTAGTTCCCATCTTGACAAAAGCCCCTCTTTTTGCTTCATATCATTTTAAGAAAGAATCCATTTCTACTTTGGCTTCCAGTGTTTTCTTTTGTTTTTTTATTTTTTTTGAACATTTATTAGTATTCATTTTTAACATGGTTACATGATTCATGCTCCTACTTTCCCCTTCACCCCTCACACTCCCCCCACCCATGGCCGATGTACATTTCCACTAGTTTTCTCATGTGTCCTTGATGAAGACCTATTTCCAAATTGTTGGTAGTTGCATTGGTGTGGTAGTTTTGAGTCCACACCGTCAATCATGTCCACCCCGACCCATGCGTTCAAG
>NC_058131.1:435144864-435162344 GCF_016433145.1 Gracilinanus agilis
TGAACTGATCTAACCATTCTGGAGGGCAATTTGGAACTATGCTCAAAGGGCTATAAAAGATTGCCTGCCCTTTTTATCCAGCTATATCATTGTTGGGTTTGTACCCCAAAAAGATCATAGATAAACAGACTTGTACAAAAATATTTATAGCTGTGCTTTTTGTGGTGGCAAAAAACTGGAAAAGGACAGTATGCCCTTCAATTGGGAAATGGCTGAACAATTTATGATATATGCTTGTGATGGAATACTGCTGTGCTCAAAGGAATAATAAACTGGAAGAATTCCATATGAACTGGATAGACCTCCAGGAATAGATGCAGAGCGAAAGGAGGAGAGCCAGAAGAACATTGTACACAGAGACTGATATACTATGGTAAAATCGAATGTAATGGACTTCTGTACCAGCAGCAATGCAATGACACAGGACAGCTCTGAGGGATTTATGGTAAAGAAAGCTACCCACATTTGATAAATATTAAAAATGATAAAGGCTGGTATAATAATATAAATTAGTATTTTAATTAAAGCCATGCTGATAGATAAAATCATTAGACCACGCGCTTGTAAGCATTCAAAACTGCCGCCTCCATTTTGTTTCCTGTCTCTACCTCCCAAATCTGCTGGCCAAGACCCTACTGGCAAAAGAGACCACTCCCTCCTAACCCAGGAGATTTAAGCTCTCCACTGCGTCAAGACGTCGGAAGCGGAAACCAGTTGGACCATGTTGGATCACTGGAAATGTAGTTTGATACATTTCCCAGATTTCACTTTTACACATTTAGGGATTTATGGTAAAGAAAGCTACCCACATTCAGAGGAAGGACTGCAGGAGAGGAAACATATAAGAAAAACAACTGCTTGAATGCATGGGTTGAGGTGGACATGATTGGGGATGTAGACTGGAAACAATCACACCAATGCAACTAACAACAATTTGGAAATAGATCTTGATCAATGACACATGTTAAAACCAGTGGAAATGTGCATCGGCCATGGAGGGGGGTCCAGGGAGTGAAGGAGAAAGTAGGAGCATGAATCATGTAACCATGTTAAAAATGAATATTAATAAATGTTTTAAAAAATTTTTAAAGTTTGCAAAGAGTCTGCAGCAAGGGTAAGATCAGCAGGCTACAGGTAGAAAGGCATCAAGCCTCTAGAGGGGATGGGTGGAAAATCAGTTGGAATGATTCTCCCACTCAAGTACAGGTCCTGCTGAAAACTACTTGAAGAAGTAGGTCAGTGGCTTCCCTCTGAGAGTTGAGTAAAAACTCCCTCAATGAACTGGAAAGGTTGTATGAACTGAATCCCAACTGGAAGAGGTGGTTTTTGATGATGAGTGAAGTCCACAGCCAAGGATAATTGATGTAATTTGAATGGGCCCCTCTTAATTGTCTCCTTAAAATCTCAACTGTCAGTTCAACTGGATAATGGGGGATCTCTCAAGGTAAATCAAATGGGTATGGTTTACTTAGCTAAAGGATTAAATGCTATCTGGCTTTGTGGTAATATTATTTTTAATAACTAGATGAATCAGAGGGAAAAGGAAGTTTGACAGAGAGAGGGATTGGGAAATCTCTTTTGATAATCAGTTGTGACAAGTGGCTGGCTTTACTCAGACAGGGCTGAAGCCCCCTCCACCTTGCCCCTCAGAGATCTTCTTTCCCTTCCTACACTAAAGCTACTATTCTTAACTAAATAAAGTAACTGAATAAATTCTGGATAGATTATTGATGATGTTCAGTGAAAGTCTTCAGACATTGGTGATCTGAAACAACTAACTGCCTATAAGATTCAGCAGCAGCATTAATCAGGTTCAGTGAGGACAGGATACCATAAATGGCTACAGGGTTGAAAGCACTAGGCTCTTCTGGTCTGTTTCCTAGGCCTAAGAGTATCTGGTTTACACCACCCTCCTTCCTCCCAGCTCCCCCAAAACCCGGAGTTCTAGTTCTGCTTGGAACTTCCCCTTTTATACCCCGGTTCCAACCATCTTCAACTGCCCTTGCCTTCTTGGGGTTCTGACGAAATTTACCCCACTTAGATTCATAGCCTACACAAGTTATCAGAAGGATTATTCACTATGACCAGGTAGGATTTATACCAAGGATGTAAGGCTGGTTTAACTTTAGGAAGCCGTCCACATGATTGACCATATCAATAACCAAACTAACAGAAATTACATGATTTTCTCAATAGATGCAGAAAAAGCTTTTGACAAAATACAATGCACTAGAAAGTATATGAATAGAAAGGCCTTTCATCACAATAGTAAACAGTATTGATTTAAAACCATCAGCAACTAATATCTGCAATGGGGATAAATTAGAAGCCTTCCCAATAAGATCAGAAGTGAAGCAAGGATGCCCTTTATCACCACTATTATTTAATATTGTACTAGAAATGCTAGTGGTAGCAATTAGAGAAGAAAAAGATGTTGAAGGAATTAAAGTAGGCAATGAGGAGACTAAATGTTTACTCTTTGCAATGACATGATGGTATACTTAGAGAATCCTAGAAAATCAACTAAAAGGCTAGTGGAAATAATTAAAAACTTTAGCAAAGTTTCAGGGAATAAAATAAGCCACATAAATCATCAGCATGTCTATATATTTCCAATAAAACTCAGCAGCAACAGTTAGAAAGGGAAATTCTATTTATAATCACTCTAGATAATATCAAATATTAGGGAATTTATCTGCCAAGGTAAACTCAGGAATTATATGAATACAATTATAAAACGTTTTTCGCACAAATAAAACTAGATCTAAGCAATTGGAAAAACATTAATTGCTCATGGGTAGTATGAACTAATATGGTAAAAATGACAATCCTACCTAAACTAATATACTTATTCAGTGCCATACCTATAAAACTACCAAAAATTTTTATAGAATTAGAAAAAATTATAACAAAGTTCATCTGGAAGAACAAAAGATCAAGAATATCAAGGAACTATTGGAAAAAATAGGAAAGATGAGGGCCTACCAGTACCAGATCTTAAACTGTACTACAAAGAAGTTAGCAGTAAAACAATATGGTATTGGCTCAGAGAGAGAACGGTGAATGAATGTAATAGACTAGGAGAAAATGACCTCAGCAAGCTAGTGTTTGATAAACTGAAAGATTCCAGCTCTTGGAAAAAGAACTCACTATTTGACAAAAACTGTTGTGAAAATTGGAAAACAGTATGGAAAAAATTAGATTTAGATCAACATCTTACACCCTATACCAAGATAAATTCAAAATATGTAAATGACCTAAATATAAAGAGTGACATCATAAATAAATAAGGTGAACATTGAATAGTATATACCTGTCAGACCTATGGGAAAGAAGGGAATTTAAGACCAATCAAGAGACAGAGAACACTGAAAGATGTAAAATGAATAATTTTGATTATATTAAATTTTAATAGTTTTTTGGACTAGCAAAACCAATGCAACCAAAGTTTGAAGGGAAGCAACAAACTGGGAACAACATTTTATAACAAAAATCTCTGACAAAAGTTTAAGTTCCCAAATATATAAGGAGCTTAGTCAAATATACAAGAAATCAAGCCATTCACCAATTGACAAATGGTCCAAGCAGTTCTAAGATGAAGAAACCAAAACTACTTAATAATCACATAAAAAGTGTTCTAAATTCCTACTGATTAGAGACATGCAAATCTAAACAACAACTCTGAGGTACCACCTCACACCTAGCAGACTAGTCAATATGACAGGAAAGGGAAATAATAAACATTGGAGAATATGTACCAAAATTGGGACTAACTCATTACTGGTAGAGTTGTGAATTGGAAGACAATTTGGAATTATGCCCAAAGGAACTTTAGAAGATTGCAAGCACACTTTCATCCAGCTATACCACTACTGCATTTGTATCCCAAAGAGATAAAAAATTTTTGTACAAAAATATTCATAGCTACACTTTTTGTGTTGGCAAAAAATTGGAAAACAAAGGGGTGTTCCACGATTGGGAAATGGGTGAACAAATTGTGGTATATGGCTGAGGTGGAATATTATTGTGTCATAAAGAATGATGAACTGGAGAATTTCTATGTGAACTGGAAAGACCTCCAGGAATTGATGAAGAATGAAAGGAGCAGAACCAGGAGAACATTGTACACAGAAAGTGAAACATTTGGGACAATCAAATGTAAAGTAATAAGACTCTGATACTAATAAAAATGCAATGAACAAGAACAATTCTGAGGAATTTATAGAAAAGAATGCTTTCCACATCTAGAGAAAGACTTATGGGAGTAGAAATTCAGAAGAAAAACATGATTTATCACTTGAGTATAGGGGTATATGATTTGCAGTTGTGATTTTAAAAAATTTAGTCTTTTCAAATATGAGCAATATGAAAATAAGTTTAAACAATAAGACATGTATAAACCTGTAGAATTGCTTGTCAGCACCAGCAGGGGGGAAGGGAAGAGAAGAGGGAAAGAACATGAATCATGCAACCATGGAAAAATATTCTAAAAATAAAGTAACGTGAAAAAACACATGGAAAAAATGAAATAAAATAGACACTCTCAGACTGATTCAGCATTTCTGACCGTCTGTGCCTTATGTTTGAAAAATTCAGAAAAATTAGGTACCATGTATGAAATATATAATCCATTAAAAAGATGCATCCTCACTCTCTGACTCAGAAACAGGAAAGTCTCAGAGACAATAGTTGGTAGCTATAGAGCTCTTCTCTCAGATTTGAGACAAAACCAGAGATATTGAAAATAAACTTGTCCATCTTACTCTTCACCTGTTATTATAACTGGTCTCTTATCTTGAATATTCTTGACTTCCCTCTCTCAGTCATTCTCCACAAGGCCTCTCCAAAGGAAATGGTTTTTGTCTGCTCTCTCACTCCTCTCCCTCACTGTGTCTCTTGCACAGTAATACATGGCTGTGTCCTCAGCTTTCAGGGAATTCATCTGCAGGTGCAGCAGGCTGTTGCCATTGTCCCTGGAGATGGTGAATCGGCCTTTCACAGAGTCTGCATAGTATGTGCTACTTCCATCACTACTAATGTATGAGATCCACTCCAGCCCCTTCCCTGGAGCCTGGCGAACCCAACTCATGTAAAGCTGCTGAAGGTGAATCCAGAAGTCTTGCAGGAGAGTTTCAGGGATCCTCCAGGCTGTCTCAGGTCTCCCCCAGACTCCACCAGTTGAATATCACAATGGACACCTGCCAACGAAGTCATTGAGTGACATATCAAAGAAATCTATCCCTTCAAAGAGTGTTTTCTTCCCCCAAAAGACAAATAAACAAAAACAAAATTACCTTGCAAAATAGAAAGAACGAAAATTCCAATTAATCCAAAACCCATGGTTTAGGTCCTCAGTGTTAATCCTTAGGAGAGAAAGTTCTCACAAAGAAGCTCCTCTCCCAGAACAGCAGACACGGGTTTTGTGCTGGCTTTCATGCTTAGAGGGAGGAGCCCAATTTGCATGACTTCCTCTATTTAATGTGGAAAAGAGCAGCTGCCTTCCTTTGTGTTGAGTCCCCTCCCTGAGCTACAGAGGCAAGAAATCCCCAGTACATTTCTCATTAGGAAGGTACCTTAATACTTTGTAATTTTATTAAATTAGCAGAGAGTGAATTTACCTTTGTATTAATTTCTTTTTTCTTTGTTTATTTTTTTAGGATTTCTGGACCTTCTCCTAGATACCTCTGCTTCCTTATGAGGCCATTTTTTTCTCATTCTTTATAGAACTGCAGTTCATATGGATTATAATTCCTACTCACAATCATATTCCCTCATATCCAGGGTATCCTGGAGCCAATTCTTACTGACTTGAAAAAACTGATTTTTAAATTTTCAGGTGTAAGTCTTCTCACTTCAGAAATCATCAATCACTAGCATCAGGAATTGATCTATCTATCTAGCTAGCTAGCTAGCTTTGATAATGTAAATATAAGGAAGGGATAGATAAAATGTTGATAAAGTAGAATAAGCTTAAAAATACCATGCATACATTTTTCTTTTCCCTTGGAAAGCTGGTGGTTGAACATTTACTAATCCATCTATATTTATACTCCTCTTCGAACTGGAAGAATTGAGACACATAATGGTCAGGATGTAATAAAACCCACTGCATCTCCTGGATCTTCCAGAAAGTCCCATGATATGTTTCTTAGAAGGGCTCAATGCATATGTAAGGCATCAACAGTATCTTCTGGAGTATCTGGGGACAGGTACAGACTGATCCTCAGACTGTTAGAGACATCCTCTTTCCCAGAGTAACCAAGTCTACTGCCACCTACTGGGCAATTCACAGTGGTATCAGGAAAGAGAGAATATTTTTCTTGCTTATGTCCACTTAATATGAATTCTTTGCTCAGTAAGAAAAAAAGATTTTCATTAGTTTGGGAATTCAGAATCTTTGAGATCCCAGCTCAAAACATAAATTATTCTTGAATCACCGTCTTAGATTATATAATTTTCATATCATAGAGTCAAATTTGGGTCAGTTCCTCTCTGGTTTTTCCTACTGGGTTACAGGTCTGCATAGTCCTGTCTTACTGCATAACCATTAGGGAAAAGAACAAGTCAAAGCTTATGGAATACAATGACATTTCTGTTCCTATAAAATATACCGTGGTATCTCCAAGCTTAAAAAACCTTCTTGAACTTACATGTTATTATTTGATGTCTCTTTTTCCCTTTTTGATCTTCTATAAGTACAGGAAGCTCAACATATCTGCAAAGGAGAACTCAACATCTCTTCCCTTCATAACTATTCCTCTCCTATTTCTATTGAGTGCTACTCTTCTAGTTATACAAGTCTGCATCATCAATATTTTTCTTTTCTCTTCACTTCTAATTTCACATATGCAAATTATTTTGAAAATCTTAACATTTCTCACTCTACAACACCTCTCAAGTATATACCTTCACTTTACTCACACAACTACCTCTAGTTAAGGCTTCATCATCTCTTACCTGGACTGTTATAGATATATTACTATATATACTACTATTCTATCTGTTAATTGGTCTCTCTGTCTCAATTCTTTCACTTTTCCATTATTCCCTTCTTTGTGTGCCAAAGTCATTTCCTGAGTACCCAAGACTAACGGTATCACTATGCTGCTTCATAAATTCTATTTTCTCCTGTTGACTTCAGATATTAAATTTTTAAATAGTCATCAGTGTAGACTTTTTAATCATAATAAAGTAGAATGTGATTATTTAGAATGTATCATATGCTTGCTAAAATTCAGGGGCAGACACCACTGACTTCTTTTAAGGAAGCAAATAATCATAATACAACCAATTTAAATGACTCTAGATAATGCCCAACCAACTATTCAAACTAGATGTTCTAATAAAGGAATGCTAAGATATTGGGGACATTCTCCTTTGGACATATGGCAGCCTCAATATTTGGTATTGATGTGCAAAAAAGTCAACCCAGGTATCCAGTCCAGATTTCCAGGCTAGATGTCTAATCCCTAGGTCCAGACAAGATACCTGCTTCCACAGACCATACCAATAAGTTTGCTTGTATATAAGAATTCCAAATTGGTCCTGTGTAAAAATGAAGACTTTATAACCAAAATCAGACCTTGCTATTGCAGGGTCATGTCTTTACTGCTTATCTTTTCATGTCCTCTACCTTAAATAAAAGCCTAGGTTGTTATGATAATCCTGATGAAGGTTTATGATTTTAACAGAAAATAAATTATTTATTTTTCAACACTATTTTCTAAGATGAAATGAAAGTATTTTTCTTTTGTACTTAAAAACCTTCTTAACATGGTGCCAATCAATCTTTCCAAGTTTATTATCTTATTTCACTACTCTATGGTCCAGTTAAACTCAGCTCCCTAAAGTTCATCACAGTGACATTGATTTTCTGTTTTGCATGCTTTTCTTGTAGCTGAACCCTAAATCTGAAAAACATTCTCTTCTTATCTACAATTCTTTTAATTCATTGATTTCTTTGAAGCTCATTTCAAGTACCATGCTATTCATGTAGGCTTCCCTGGTTCCCTCCAGGTGCTAGTTTTCTCTATCTTAGAATTACTTTTATTTATTTCTATATTTTCTGTTTATAGTTATTTATGTACATATTTCCACAAAAACAATGAAAATAGATATTGTTTAAAGTTTTTTTATCCTCAGCACTTTCCTCAATTCCTTTCATATAATAGGTGCAAAAAAATGAGTGTTGACTAAATGATGGAATATAGAGATAGTACAATATTTATCAAGGTCCTTGTTCACAAAACTTCTCCAAGATGAAAAAAAATATTTTGAGTATACTTTTTATCTTGGTAATTAAATATTCTAGATGAACAGACCTGATTGATATGGCTATTTGAAAGTTCATAGAAGAGCATATATTTTACAATGCCATCCAAAAAAGTTTTTTTTTTAATTTTGAGACTGAATAGTGTCAAGTTAAGACTAAATAGATAAAAAATTCAAAAAGATATTCAAAAGAACAAATTCCGTCAACTATTCTTACAATATTTAATGAATTGTAACCAGAACATTGTTAGTCACATGAGAAAATAGTTCCCACTTGTAAAATTATGGATCACAGTCAGGGAAATAAAATTGCAGTCTTCTAACAAAATGAAAAACTGGCCAGACCCAAAAATAGCTTTTGAGATTCCATATTTGGAGAAAGTGAGAATAGAGGGCTCAATCAGGTAAGTACAAAGATATTCATTAAAGTACTATGTAGACCAGTTTGAAATCTGGTACTGCTAAGCTATCTTCCCTCACGTTTCTTGTCCTTTTGCTGCTTCAATTTTGTTATTATGGTTTCCAAGACAATAACATAAGGTGTTGTTTGTTTAGAATGGCACTAAAGAAGTTAATTAATTTTGATAAAATTGCCATTTTTATTATACCGAATCTGTCTTATTAGTTGCTTATAGCAACTAATTTTTCTCCTGTTGTTAAGATCTATCTTAATTTGTACAAAAAGTGTTTTGTAATCAATTATGTAAATATATTCCCTGGGTTTGTATCAGGAGGCAGAATGTAGAGTATTTTATAAAGCCTGCCCTCATTTAAAATGCATTTCTCTCTCCATTTCTTCCTACTCACTTTTGTTCTAAGATATAGAAATGTTGATTATTTGTTTGGGATTTTTTATATCCTGAAATATTGCTAAAGTTGTTTCAATAAGAATTTAATTATTCTCTAGTGTTCTCTAATTATATCATCATATTTTCTGCAAAAAGTGAGACTTCTTTCCTCCTTTTACATTTTTATATCTTTGATTTGTTTTCTTATTTTATTGGTATAGCTAGCATTTCAATAGCTATTTTATTGCTATAATTAGCATTTAGCTATAGCACTATAGCTAATATTTAGCTATAGCTAAAAATAATATAATATTTAATATGTCATAATAATGATAATGGTGTTAATGCCAATTCTTGTTTCATCATTGTTCTTACCAAAAAGACTTCTTTTTTTAAAATAATTTTTATTTTTTAGAAAAGTTATCATGGTTACATGATTCATGTTCTTACTTTCCCCTTCACGCCCTGACCTCCTTGCACCACCCCCTCATAGCCAATGCACATTTCCCCTAGTTTTAACATGTGTCATCAATCAAGACATTTCCAAATTGTTGAGAGTTGCATTGTTGTGGTTGTTTCGGGTCTATATCACCAATCATGTCTGCCTCAACCCATGTGTTCAAGCAGTTGCTTTTCTTCTGTGTTTCCTCTCCTGTAGTTCTTCCTCTGAATGTGGGTAGCATTCTTTTCCATAAGTCCCTCAGAATTATTATGGATCATTGCAATGCTGCTAGTACAGAAGTCCATTACATTCTATTTTACCACAGTGTATTGGTCTCTGTATAAAATGTGTTTTTGGCTCAGCTCCTTTCACTCTGCATCAATTCCTGGAGGTCTTTCCAGTTCACATGGAATTTCTCCAGTTTATTATTCCTTTTAGTGCAATACTATTCCATCACCAGCATATACCACAATTTGTTCAGCCATTCCTCAAAAGAAGGCATACCCTCGTTTTCCAGTATTTTGCCACCACAAAAATCTCGGCTACATATATTTTTTCGTACAAGTCTGTTTATCTCTGTGGGGTTCAGACCCAAAAATGGTATGGCAGGATCAAAGGGAAGGCAATCTTTTATAGCCCTTTGAGTGTAGTTCCAAATTGCCATCCAGAATGGTTGGATCAGTTCACAACTCCACCAGGAATGCATTAATGACCCAATTTGGCCATATCCCTTCCAACATTCATTACTCTCCCCTACTATCATGTTAGCCAAACTGCTAGGTGTGAGGTGATACCTCAGCGTTGATTTGATTTGCATTTCTCTAACTATTAGAGATTTAGGGCACTTTCTCATGTGCTTATTGATAGTTTTGATTTCTTTATCTGAAAATTGCATATTGATATCCCTTGCCCATTTATCAATTGTGGAATGGCTTGATTTTTTATACAATTGATTTAACTCCTTGTATATTTGAGTAATTAGACACCTTTCAGAGTTTCCCAATTCTTGTCTTAAGAGACTGGTTTTCTGCTATATTCTTTTGTTTTTCCTTTAAGATTTGGTCTATCCTGTTTTCCAGCTGTTTGATTTTGGTCTCCAATTTGCTCATTAATTCTTTTGATTTGGGGCATCTTTTTCTAATTGCCCAATTCTAGCCTGTAGAGACTGGTTTTTGGCTATAATCTTTTGGTTTTCCTTTTGAATTTGGCCTGTTTGGTTCTTCAACGCTTCCAGCTGGTCATTTCTGGTCTTCAATTTACTTATTAATTCATTTGATTTCTGAGCCTCACTTTCTAATTGCGAAATTCTGCCTTTTATACTGTTATTTTCTTGCCAGATCTCTTCCATCTTTCTCATAATCTCAAATTTGAACTCTTCAATAGCTTGTGGCCAGTTTTCATTTTGGGGGGAAGGTTTGGATATGGTTACTTGTTTGTTCTTCTCTGCTCTTTGCTCTGTTACCTGGATTTTTTCTGTGTAAAAGTTGTCAAGTATTAAAGATTTCTTCTTGATCTTTTTCTTCTGGGGTTCTTGTCTCTGGCTTGCCATTGTGAGCCCAGCGCCCTCTCAGCTTTATCCTCATGCCCATGGTCTGTCTTTGCTCTTTGGGCTCCTGAGGACACAGGTCTAGTTGTTCTCAAGGTTAAGCCTCCTGGTGATCCCCTTGCTTGTTCCTCTGCCTGAAGCTCCTTTATCAGTCTCAGGGCACTGCTTCCACAGTCTTGCACCCCTCTGCACTAGGTCCCTCCCACGGTCCACGCCTTGGCTCAGAATCTGAGTCTGCAGCTGCGACCTTGCCTGCACTTAGGGTCTGTGTTCAAAGTCCACACGTTCTTTAGCTTCTTGGGGTTTTAAGTCTTGCTGTTCACAGGAACAGGTTCTAGTGACCCCAGGTAGCTGTCAAGGACTTAATGGATGCCCCAAATTTGCTCTAACTCTTGTGCACTGACTTTTGCCCTATAGGTGGGGAGGGGGGTGGAAGGGGTTGCTCAGCTCACATTTTGGTGAGAGCTGTTTCACCCCCTTATAGCATGGAGATGCCCCGATCCCACATACCTTCAATGCTGCACCCTGTTGTGGGGTCCCTTCATTCATCTGGATTTGTTTTTATGTCCCCTTGAGAAGTCCTATATGTTTCAGTTAGGAAAGGTTAAGCAACTGCTTTTTACTCTGCTGCCATCTTAACCCCGAACACCAAAAAGACTTCTAAGTTATCCACATTACAGATAAGCCTTGCTTTTGATTTCAGATAGACACTAATTATCATTTTAAGAAAATCTTCACTTATTTCAATACTTTCTATTATTTTTCATAAGAATGGGTGTCATATTTTGTGAAAAGATTTTCTGCATCTGTTGAAATAATCGGATGATTTTTGTCACTGATGTAATCAATTACACTTATAGCTTTCATAATATGAAATCAACCTTCCATATGTTCCTGGTGTAAAATTTTACCTGATTATAATCATCCTTTGTGTAATATTGCTATAATCTCCTTGCTAGTGTTTTATTTTAAATAAATTTAAAATAAAGTTATAAAAGTATTTATAAGGCAAATTGATACATAGTTTTCTTTCTCTATTTTTTGCTTTCCCTTGTTTAGGTATAAAAACAATATTTGAATCATAAAAGAAATGATGTAGGAATCTTTTACCTGCTTAAAATATTTATATAGCATTATTAGGTAATATTACATATTGCATTATTATTTTGCATTGTATTGTATTTCTAATTACTTAAACATTTGGCAGAATTCACTTGTAAAATCATCTGGTCCTATAGATTTCTTTATTTTTCATGGGGCTTTCAATTTCTGCAAAGATATGATTACTTAAGTCTTCTTATTCTTCTGTTAATCTAGACAATTTCTATTTTTGCAAATATTTATAATTAAAACTCTCATATATGTACATATATATATGTATATACCAAAGAATGGCATTCCTGCCCAACCACCCTATATTCAATGTAATCATGTAACTTGGTTGGTTTTCTAAGAGACAAAGACCAAGACATGTTTGATGCTTATCACTGCAAACTTTATTGAATATTTATAGCTAGCTGGTAAGTAATTTTTGTTGTTTATTTGTTAGTAAACATAGTATGGGATTTGTCTTCCAGGCATTGTTGGGAGGGCAATTCTTCCTTTTTGCTCAGATGTCCATCCTTATGAAGTCAAACATGAGTTACTGGATTGAAAGTGTTTGGAGATCTTAGTCTTCCATTGATTGTTAGTTTTCCTCTCCAGTAGAATTGTGAAAATGTCTTTATTTTGTTAGTTTGTACTTGATTAGCATCAAATGTGTTTGTATATTGCGGTGTTAGTCTTAGAAAAATGTGTAATAGGGGGTTGTTTTCACAGATGAATGGTGCTGTTTGCTTTAGTTCTGGTGCTTTGTCATAATGTTTGTTTTGCTGCTTGCTTTGGCAGCACATATACTAAAATTGGAACAATACAGAGAAGATAGGCATGGCCCCTGCACAAGAAATGATATACAAATTCATGAAGCATTCCATATTTTTGGAGAAATATTATGTGTAATTTTCAAAAACTGTATTCACTATTGTAATAATTAGAAGAATTATTCATAGGGAGAGGTTGGAGTACTAAATGGTCTAACATGAGACAGGGTGGGGAAAAAATTAGGGGGGGATAGTAGATGGCACCAAGAGAAACTTGAAAGAATAAGAAAAATAGGATATTCTATACCACACTAAGAGAGAATGGGAAGGGGAGGGGACAATACTATTAAAAAAAGGAGAGGAAGAGAATATCAAGAGGTAATATTTAAACCTTACTCTCAGCAGAACTAACCCTGAGAGGGAAGAGTAGCTATATCCATTGGGATATATAATTCTATCTAACCCTACTGAGAAAGTCAGAAGACATTAACCAAGGAGAGCAAGGTAGTGGGGAGGTCAAGAAAGGGACGGGAGGAGAGGGGGGAGGGAATTCATTAGGCCCTAAAAATAAAAATAGGGGAATAATAAATGAGGGGTGGAAAGGGAAGTAAATCAAGGGAGGGGAATAGGGTTACTGGTTTAAAACAAATCACTAGTTTAAAAGGAAATAGCCTAAGAAGAAGGGGTAGAACTAGTAGAGGATACCAAAATGTTGGGGAATACACAACTGATAATTATAACTCCGAATGTGGATGGGATGAACTCGCCCATAAAATGGAAGCAAAGAGCAGAGTGGAATAGAAACCAAAATCCTACCATATGTTGTCTACAAGAAACACATATGAGGTGGGTGGACATACACAGGTTTAAGGTCAAGGGCTTGAGTAAACTCTTTTGGGCTTCGAATGAGAAAAAGAAGGGACAAGTGGTGATCATGATCTCTGACAGAACCAAAGAAAAAATAGATCTGGTTAAAAGAAAGAGGGAAGGTGATTACATCCTGATAAAAGGCAGTATAGACAATGAGGAAATAACAGTACTCAACGTGTGTGCGCCAAATGGTATAACATCCACATTCCGAAAGGAGAAACTGGCAGACCTCAAGAAGGAAATAGATAGTAAAACCATACTAGTGGGAGATCTAAATATCCCTCTTTCAGACTTAGATAAATCAAACCAAGAAATAAATAAGAAAGAGATGAGAGGTGAATGAAATCCAAGAAAAATTAGATTTAATAGATATGTGGAGAAAAATAAATAGGGACAAAAAGGAATACACCTTCCTTTCAGCTGCACACGGTAAATTCACAAAGATTGACCATGTAAAAGGGCATAGAAACATTGCAAACAAATGCAAAAGAGCAGAAATAATAAATGTAAACTTCTGAGACCATAATGCAATAAAAATAATAATTAGTAAGGGCACATGGACAGGCAAATCAAAAACTAATTGAAAAGTAAATAATATGATTCTCCAAAACAAATTAGTTAAAGAAGAAATCATAGAAACAATCAACAACTTCATTGAAGAGAATAACAATAATGAGACATACTACCAAACTCTGTGGGATGCAGCCAAGGCAGTACTCAGGGGGAAATTTATATCCTCGAATGCATGTATTAACAAATTAGAGAGGGCAAAGATCAATGAACCAGGCACGCAAATTAGAAACCTAGAAAGGGAACAAATTAAAAATTCCCAGCTAAACAACAAATTAGAGATTGGAAAAATTAAAGGAGAAATCAATAAAATTGAAAGTAAAAGAAGTATTAAATTAATAAATAAGAATAGAAGCTGGCACTTTGATAAAACAAACAAAATTGACAAAGTATTGGTCAAGAAAAGGAAAAAGATAACCAAGTCATCAGTATCAAAGATGAAAAGAAGACCTCACCTCTAATGAAGAGGAAATCAAGGCAATCATTAAAATCATTTTTGTGAAATTATATGGCAATAAATACAGCAATCTAGGTGAGATGGATGAATATTTACAAAAATATAAATTGCCTAGATTAACAGTAGAAAAAATAAAATACTTAAATAATCCCATATCAGAAAAAGAAATTGAACAAGCCATCAAAGAACTTCCTCAGAAAAAATCCCCAGGACCAGATGGATTCACAAGTGAATTCTATCAAACCTTCAAAGAAAAATTAATTCTAATACTATACAAACTATTTGACATAATAAGCAAAGAAGGGGTTCTAACAAACCCTTTTATGATACAAATATGGTAGTGATCCCAAAGCCAAGTAGATCAAAAACAGAGAAAGAAAACTACAGACCAATCTCCTTAATGAACATAGATGCAGAAATCTTAAACAGAATACTAGCAAAGAAACTCCAACATGTGATCACAAGGGTTATTCATTATGATCAGGTGAAATTTATACCAGGAATGCAAGGATGGTTCAGCATCAGGAAAACCATTCACATAATTGACCATATCAATAAGCAAACCAACAAAAACCATATGATTATCTCAATACATGCTGAAAAAAAACCTTTGACAAAATACAACATCCATTCCTATTGAAAACACTAGAAAGTAAAGGACTAAAAGGACCTTTCCTAAAAATAATAAATAGTACATATCTAAAAGCATCAAGAAGCATCATAAGCAATGGGGATAAATTAAAAGCCTTCCCAGTAAACTCAGGAGTAAAACAAGAATGCTCATTATCACCTCTTTTATTTAACATTGTACTAGAAACACTAGCAGTAACAATTAGAGAAGAAAAAGAAATTGAAGGTATTAAAATAGGTAATGAGGAAACTAAGCTATCACTCTTTGCAGATGATATAATGGTCTACTTAAAAAAAACCCTAAAGAATCAACTAAGAAGCTTATAGAAATAATCAACCACTTCAGCAAAGTTGCTGGATACAAAATAAATGCACATAAATCATCAGCATTTCTATATATTTCCAACACATCGCAGCAGCAAGAGGTGGAAAGAGAAACACCATTAAAAATAACCTTAGACAATATAAAATATTTAGGAATCTATCTACCAAAATAAACACAGGAATTATATGAACACAACTACAAAACTTTCCAAACAATTTAAACTAGATCTAAACAAGTGGAAAAACATTGACTGCTCATAGGTAGGATGAGCTAACATAATAAAAATAACCATTCTACCCAAATTAATTTACCTATTTAGTGCCATACCTATCAAACTACCAAAAAACTTTTTTTTAAACCCTTGTACTTCGGTGTATTGTCTCATAGGTGGAAGATTGGTAAGGGTAGGCAATGGGGGTCAAGTGACTTGCCCAGGGTCACACAGCTGGGAAGTGGCTGAGGCCGGGTTTGAACCTTGGACCTCCTGTCTCTAGGCCTGACTCTCACTCCACTGAGCTACCCAGCTGCCCCAAAACTTTTTTACTGAATTGGAAAACACTATAAAAAAGTTCATTTGGAAGAACAAAAGATTAAGAATATCAAGGGAAATAATGAAAAAAAATATGAAGGAAGGTAGCCTAGCAGTACCAGATATTAAACTATATTATAAAGCAGCTGTCATCAAAACAATATGGTCCTGGCTAAGAGTCAGAAGGAAGGATCAGTGGCATAGACTTCGGGTAAGTGATATCAGTAAGACAGTGTATAAAAAACCCAAAAAGCCTAACTTTTGGGACAAAAATCCAGTATTTGACAAAAACCGTTGGGAAAATATGAAAACAATATGGGAGAGATTAGGTTTAGATCAACATATGACACCCTACCCCAAGATAAATTCAGAATGGGAGAATGACTTGAATATAAAGAATGAAGCTATAAGAAAATTAGGTGAATATAGAATAGTATGCCCAGCAGATTGGCTAAAATGATAGAAGGGGAAAGTAATTAATGTTGGAGGGGATGTGGCCAAATTGAGACATTAATGCATTGCTGGTGTAGTTGTGAACTGATCCAACCATTCTGGATGGCAACTTGGAACTATGCCGAAAGAGCTCTAAAAGACTCCCTGCCCTTCAATCCAGCCATAGCATTGTTGGGTTTGTACCCCAAACAGATCATAGATAACGAGACTTATACAAAAATATTTATAGCCGTGCTTTTTGTGGTGGCAAAAAACTGGAAAAGGACGGTATGCCCTTCAATTGGGGAATGGCTGAACAAAACGTGTTATATGCTGGTGATGGAATACTATTGTGCTCAACACCTGGAGGAATTCCATGTGAACTGGAAAGATCCCCAGGAATTGATGCAGAGTGAAAGGTGCAGAGCCAGAAGAACATTGTACACAGAGACTGATACAGTGTGGTAAAATAGAATGTAATGGACTTCTGTACTAGCAGCAATGCAATGATCCATAACAATTCTGAGGGACTTATGGAAAGGTATGCTACCCACATTCAGAGGAAGAACTAAATGACCACACCAATGCAACTATCAGTAATATGTAAGGAAGTCATGTTAAAACCAGTGGAAATGTATGTTGGATATAGGTGGTAGGGGTAAAAGGGGAGGCGGGTGAAGGGGAAAGTAAAAACAGGAATCATGTAACCGTGGAAAATTTTTGTAAAAAAATAAAATATTTAAATCTAAAAATAAAAAAAA
>NC_058131.1:435162844-435192469 GCF_016433145.1 Gracilinanus agilis
TTTATTATTTCTGCTGTTTTGCATTTGTTTTCAATGTTTCTATGCCCTATTACATGGTCAATCTTTGTTAATGTACCATGTTCAGGTGAAAAGAAGGCGTATTCCTTTTTGTCCCTATTTATTTTTCTCCACCTATCAATTAAATCTAAATTTTCTAGGACTTCATTCACCTCTCCTACCTCTTTCTTATTTATTTTTTTTTGGTTTGATTTATCTATATCTGAAAGAGGAATATTTAGATCCTCCAATATTATGGTTTTACTATCTATTTCCTCCTTGAACTCTGCCAGTTTTTCCTTTATGAATATGGATGCTATGCCACTTGGTGCATACATATTGAGCAGTGTTATTTCCTCATTGTCTATACTGCCTTTAATGAGGATGTAATGACCTTCCCTGTCTTTTTTAATCATATCTATTTTTACTTTGGCTTTGTCAGAAATCACAACTGCCACTCCTGCCTTCTTTTTCTCATTTGATTCCCAAAAGATTTTGTTCAAGCCCTTAACCTTAAACTTGTGCATGTCCACCTGCCTCATATGTGTTTCTTGTAAACAACATATGGTAGGATTTTGGTTTCTAATCCACTCTGCTATTTGCTTCTCTTTCATGAGCGAGTTCATCCCATTCACATTCAGAGTCATAATTATCAGTTGTGCATTTGCCGATATTTTCGTATCCTCCCCTATTCCTACCCCTTCTTCTTAAACTATTTCCTTTTAAACCAGTGGTTTGCTTTAAGCCTTTATCCCTTATTCCCTCCCTTGATTAACTTCCCTTTCCCCCCCTCCCTTTTTATTCCCCTCTTCTTATTTCTAAAGGCCTAATGAATTCTGTCCCCCTTCTTCTCCCCTCCCTTTTTTGACCTCCCCACTCCCCTGCTCCCTTTGGTTTGTCCTTTCTGACTTTCTCAGTAGGGTTAGATAGAGTTTTTTATCCAAATGGATAATAAAATTTCTCTTCCCTCTCCGGGTTGATTACACTCAGAGTAAGGTTTGATTATTCCCTCTTAATGCTCTCTTCCTCTCCTTCTTATAATAGTATTTATCCCCTCTCCTTCCCATGCCCTCTTTGTGTGTAATAGAATATCCTATTTTTCTTATTTACTCAGATTTTTCTTGGTGTCCCCTACTATTCCCCCCCCCCTTTTCCACACCCCATGTCATCTTAGATCATTTAGTATCCTTCCTCTCCCTATGAATTATTCTTCTGGTTGCTATAATAGTGAATATTATAATAGTGAATAGAGTTCACTACAGAGAATTATACATAGCATTTCTCTACATAGTAATACAGATAATTAGATTTTATTTAAGCCCTTAAAGAGTCAAATTTAAAAAATTATAAGTTTTCTTTCTTTTCCCTCTGTTTTTCATTTACCTTTTCATGTTTCTCTTGATTTTTGTGGTTGGATATCAAACTTTCCATTTAGTCCTAGTCTCTTTTGTACAAAAACTTGGAAATCTTCAATTTTGTTGAATGCCCATACTTTCCCGTTGAAGTATATAGTCAATTTCAATGGGTAGTTGATTCGTGGCTGAAGGCCCAGCTCTCTTGCCTTTCTGAATATCATATTCCAAGACTTGTGGTCTTTTAGCGTGGAGGCTGCCAGATCCTGTGTGATCCTGATTGGTGCTCCTTGATATTTGAATTGTCTCTTTCTGGCTTCTTGTAAGATTTTTTTCTTTTACTTGGAAGCTCTTGAATTTGGTTATTATATTCTTGGGCATTTTCTTTTCTGGGTCTGGTGCAGAGGGTGATCTATGGATCCTTTCAATGTCTATATTGCCCTCTTGTTGTAGAACTTCAGGGCAATTTTGCTGAATAATTTCTTTTAGTATGGAGTCCAAATTTCTGTTAATTTCTGCTTTTTCAGGGAGACCAGTGATTTTCAAATTGTCTCTTCTAGACCGGTTTTCTTGGTCTGTCACTTTCTCATTAAATGTTTCCTTCTATTTTTTTAGTCTTTTAACTGTTTTATTTGTTCTTGCTGTCTTGAGAGATCATTAGCTTCTAATTGCTCAATTCTAGCCTTTAGGGACTGGTTTTCCTTTTCAATCTGGTCATTTCTGGTGTTTAATTTGCTCATCAGTTCATTTGATTTCTGAGACTCACTTTCCATTTGCAAAATTCTGCCTTTTAAACTGTTATTTTTTTGGCTGATTTCCTTTTGAGCTATTTCCCATTTCTCTAGCCAAATCTTTTCCAACTTTCTCATCATCTCAGATTTGAACTCTTCAAGAGCTTGTGACAAGTTTTCATTATTTTGGGAGGAGGGTCCAGATGTGATTGCTTGTTTGTTCTCCTCTTTTGTTTGCTCTGTTGTCTGGATTTTCTCTGTGTAAAAGTTGTCGAGTGTTAAAGATTTCTTCTTGTTGTTGTTAATCTTTATCCTTTGGCCTTCCTGATTCTGGGTTGCCATTGTTAGCCCATCCCATTCTCAGCTTTATCCTCATGCTCAGGGTCTGTCTGTGCTCTTTAGGCTCCTGAGGTCTCAGGTCTGGTTGTTCTCAAGGTTAAGCCCCACAGTGGACCCCCTTGCTTTATCTTCTGCCGGGGGTTCCTTTACAAGTCTCAGGGTGCTGCTTCCACAGTCGTATACCCATCTGCACTGGTTCCCCACTCAGGGTTTCAGAGCCTTTGATTGAGCCTGTGTCCGCCTCCACCCTCGCCTACACTCCGTGTCCGTGCTCAAAGTCCGTGTGCTTTTTTTAGCCATTTGGGGTCCTAAGTCTTGCTGCTCTCAGGAACAGGCCCTGGAGCTGCCAGTGACTCAGTTGGTGCCCCAAACTTGCTCTATTTCTTTTGAGCTGGCTTTGGTGTTGTAGGTGGTGTGAGTGAGGCGGGGGGTTGCTCAGCCTGTGATTTAGTGAGAGCTGTTTCACCCCTTTATAGCATGGAAATGCCCCCATTCCATGTACCTTCCACGCTGCACGCTGTTGTGGGGTCCCTCCATTCGTCTGGATTTGTTTTCATGTCCCCTTGAGGAGTCCTGTATGTTTTGGTTAGGAGATGTTAAGAGCTGCTTTTTACTCTGCCGCCATCTTAACCCAGAAGCTCCTCCCTTAATTACTTTTTGAAATCCCTTTTGAGATTTTACAGAATCTGTGTCCAATTCATATTTTTCCTCTGGATTTTGCATGTGCTAGCTCTGCTTTCACTGTTATCTTCTGTGTCTGTGCCTTCCTCTTTGTCTCCATTAAAATTCTCTACTGTTAGATATTTATTGTTGTTGTCTGCTAATTTTCCCAAACTTTTAATAGGAAGCCTCTATTCTGTGGGAAGTTAGGGTACCCTCTTAAACTTCAGTCTTTTCTTGATCCTACCCTTAGCCTCATTTCTCAGTTTTTTTTTCTAGTTTGAGTTCTACCAAGATGTTATATTGGCCTTAGGTCTGAGAGCACTGAGACCCACTTCACACTGCTGATTCAATTAACCCTTGAGACCACTGATAGCTGAAATCCTCATCTTAGGATTGAGTGAAGCTTTTAGTCTCACTCTGGGCTCAATCAGGTTATGCACATGTTAGATTGCCCTTTCCTTGAAATTTTGACAAGAGACTCAGGGGCCCAGGTTTGAGCCTGCCAATTATCCCAAAAGAATCTCTGTACTTGCCACAGGCCCTGGCTGGGCCTCCTTGATAAGGCTGCTTCAACACAGATTGCCCTGGGATGGGACCTCACTGCAAGTTTGCTTAGAACCTCAAGGGGTATGTGTTGACTTGGACCTCTATCTATCCAGATAGGGTCTCAGGGTCTAGATATTGCCTTAGACTCAGGTTCAGAACTTGGCACATCATTTCTGACCTGGGGAGGCTTCTTCTCTGATTAGCTATTAACTGTATTTGTCTGATGGAGCAGGTGTTAGTGAAGTAGGTGGTGAAAGGGTGTTGGATCTTTCTCTTATATGTAAGAATTCAACTTTATCTGCATACCTTTCAAGTTGGATTGAGCAGGAGAGACCCATGGCTCTGTCCTGCTGCTGAACCTGGCTCTCTATCCATTCTGCATCCTTGCTCCTCTGGTTTTTGGCCAGCTTTGTGAGACTGAGACCCTCTGCCGTTTAGAGGCTTCTTCTCTGCACTGTTGATAAATTGGATTAATCCAGTTGAGCTGATCTGCTGAATGTGCCCTTAGGGAAAAATTTCCAGAGGCAGAGGCCCAAGATAGAGCTGAAGGCTACAACCAGGCTGCCTTCCTCTCTGCCCCTCTCCTTTAGTTGCCTCCCTGTCAACTGTGGTCAGAGCCCAGAGCCTCATGTAGCTATAGTAGCAAGATACTCCATCCCAGCTGGAGCCATTCCCCTGAGAGCCCACTGACCACCAGTCTCAGCACAGTAGGTGGAGGAGTGGGACTTGGACCTTCCTTCTTTCTTTTCCTTAAACCTTCTCTTCATACTTCATACTTCATACTTCATAAGTTGAATGGAGTAGGAGGGTTTGTTGGATTTGGTTTTCTGTCCACCTTGAAGTGCTTTGGTTTTTATTGATGTGGAAGGGTTTTCACAGAGGAATTGACATTTGCTGCTTCTAAGCCTCCATCATGACTCCACTCCTCATAACTTTCTATTCTCATCCGGCATGTTCACTTGTCACTAGTTCCATTAGCTGCTCCCATGACTTTCATTGAACAGCCCTTAAGAAGGAGAGCTGTTTCCAGTTGCTGATTGTCAGCTGACATTCAACATGACTAAGATGGCAGTCCAACTTATGCAACCAATAATTGAATGAATGTTTTGGTGCTTTTTTACCACCTTGGTCACCTTCCTCCAGTATCCACTGAGGTAATCTATTTGCCTGAGCAGGATTTGGTTGCCAGTCCCACAGAGAGGACCCTGCCATATACCGTCACATTATCTAATCTGGCTAGCCTCCTTCTGTATCCTTTCAACTTAATCACAAAATGACTCTGAGGACCATCTTGTTCTAAATTACCAAGTATACTAAATATCAGTGCAGTTTCAAAGCAATTAGATTTTCATTTCAAGTTTTATGTTGGGACAAAATGAGGCATTTGTAGAACACCAGGAATTCTACAAAGGAAAAGGTTGTCTTTGATCAAATGCAGCAAGAACATGCAAGAACAAAACAATGGGTCTTAGCTTCTTTTGACAGGAACCCCCTTATCTCCATCTTAAAATGTGTCTAGTCAATAAGTCATCAGAGTATTGCAAGCCCTGTGTCTTAGGCACCCAACAAGTCTCAGAGACCCAGACTACACACAGCTAGGACTATTTTAGGACTCTTGATCAAAAACCTGCTTTAGGAAAACAGGGACTAGCCAAATTGTATGGGAGGGCTTCTGGGTTAAGATAGCAGCAGAATAAAAAGCAGCTGCTTAACCTCTCCTAACCCACACATAAAGGACTCCTCAAGAGGACAAAAAAAACAAACCCAGATGAACAAAGGGACCTCACAACATGGTGCAGCATTGGAGGTCTGTGGTATCAGGTCATTTCCATGCTTTAAAGGTGTGAAATGGCTCTCACTAAAACATGAACTGAGCAACCTTCCCCCCCCCACACACACACCACCTACAGTGCCAAAGCCAATGCACAAGAGTTAGATCAAGTTTGGGGCATTCATTAAGTTCTTGGCAGCTACCTGGGATTACCAGGGCCTGCTCCTGAGAGCAGGAAGACATAAGACCCCAAGAGGCTAAAGAACTGGACTTTGAACACAGACCTTGATCTCAGGCACGGACGCAGATGCAGGAGCGAACCCAGGTGTGACCTTGGGTGGGGACCAAGTGCAGAGGGGTACATGACTGTGGAAGCAGCTCCCTGAGACTATTAAAGGAGCTTGGGGCAGAGGAGCAAGCCCTGAGTTTGACCCTGAGAACAATTGGACCTGAGACCTCAGGAAGCTAAAGAGTGCAGACAGACCCTGGGCGTGAGGATAACGCTGAGAGGATACCCAGCACTGTGACTTAGGCAAAAACTTCTCCACAGCTCCATAAGTAGAGAGCCTATCTGCATCACCCAGACTTCTGACTGAGAAATAAATAACAATAATGGGAAGCCAGTCACAAGAACCACAAAAGAGAAAGATGAAGAAGAAATTTGGGGCAGCTGGGTAGCTCAGTGGATTGAGAGTCAGGCCTAGATACAGGAGGTCCTCGGTTCAAATCCAGCCTCAGATGCTTCCCAGCTAGGCGACCCTTACTTGGAGCCAATACACAGAAGTTAAGGGTTTAATAAAAAAGAAGAAGAAATCTTTAACACTTGACAACTTTTATACAGAAACATCCAAACAACAGAGCAAACAGCAGAGGAGAACCAACAAGTATCACATCCAAACCTTCCCAAAAAAATGAAAATTGTTCACAAGCTTTTGAAGAGTTCAAATCTGAGAGCATGAGAAAGATGGAAGAGATTTGGAAAAGAAGTTGGACATAGCTCAAAAGGAAATTACCAGAACAATAGACAGAAACTTCCAATTGGAAACCAAAGTTAAACAGATGGAAAACAAGATAGACCAAACCAAAAAGGAAAATCATAAGATTATAACAGAAAACCAGTCTCTAAAGACCAGAATTGGACAAGCGGAAGCCAATGATCTCTCAAGACAGCAAGAACAAATAAAGCAAAATCAAAAGACTAAAAAAATAGAAGGATACATGAAATATCTCATTGAAAAATTGACAGATCAAGAAAACAGGTGTAGAAGAGAAATTAAGAATCATTGGTCTTCCTGAAAAAGTAGAAATTAGTAAAAATTTGGACTCCATTCTAAAAGAAATTATTCAGCAAAACTGCCCTGAAGTTCTACAACAAGAGAGCAATATAGACATTGAAAGGATGCATAGATCACCCTCTACACTACACCCTGAAAAGACAACCCCCAGGAATATAATAGCAAAATTCAAGAGTAAAAGAAATAATTTTATAAGAAGCCAGAAAGAGACAATTCAGATATCAAGGAGCACCAATCAGCATCACACAGGATCTGGCAGCCTCTACACTACAAGACTGCAAGGCTTGGAATATGATATTCAGAAAGGAAGAGAACTGGGTCTCCAACCAAGGATCATCTACCCATTAAAACTGACTATACACTTCCAGGGGAAAGTATGGGCATTCAACAAGATAGAAGATTTCCAAGTATTTGAACAGAAAAGACTAGGACTAAATGGAAAGTTCAATATCCAACCACAAAAACCAAGAGAAACATGAAAAGATAAATAAGAAACAGAGGGAAAAGAAAGAAAACTCTTATGTTTAAATATGCCACTTTAAGGGCTTTAATAAGATCAAATTATTTGTATACTTATATGGAGAAATGTTAGGTGTAATCTTCAAAAAATGTATTCACCATTGGGGGCAGCTGGGTAGCTCAGTGGATTGAGAGCCAGGCCTAGAGACAGGAGGTCCTAGGTTCAAATCCGGCCTCAGACACTTCCCAGCTGTGTGACCCTGGGCAAGTCACTTGACCCCCATTGCCTACCCTTACCACTCTTCCACGTATAAGTCAATACACAGAAGTTAAGGGTTTAAAAATGTATTCACTATTATAGTAATTAGAAGAATTATTCATCGGGAGAGGTCAGAGCACTAAATGGTCTAAGATGAGATGGGCATGTGGGGAAGTAGGTGGTGAGTAGGAGATGGCAACAAGAGAAACTTGAATGAATAAGAAAATAGGATATTCTATTACACACAAAGAGGGCATGGGAATGGGAGGGAATGAATACTATTATAAGAAGGAGTGGAAGAGAACATTAAGAGGTAATATTTAAACCTGCGGAATTATCCCTGAGATGGAAGAGTAGCTATATTCATTGGGATATAGAATTCTATCTAACCCTACTGAGAAAGTCAGAAGGGATTAACCAAGGGGAGCAGTGGAGTGGGAAGGTCAAAAAAGGGAAGGGAGGAGATGGGGGAGGGAATTCATTAGGCTTTAAAAAATAAAAAGAGGGTAATAATAAAAAGGCAGGGTATGGAAAGGGAAATAATTCAAGGGCGGGGACTAGGGGGCCTAGTTTAAAACAAAAATCACTGGTTTAAAAGGAAATAGCATGAGAAGAAGGCATAGAACTAGGAGAGGATACCAAAATGTCCATGAATACACAACAAATAATTATAATTCTGAATGTGAATGGGATGAACTCACCCATAAAATGGAAGCAAATAGCAGAGTGGATTAGAAACCAACATCCTACCATATGTTGTCTACAAGAAACACAAATGAGATGGGTGGACATACATAGTTTTAAGGTAAAGGGATGGAGCAAATTCTTTTGAGCTTCAAATGAGAAAAAGAAGGCAGGAGTGGCAATCATGATTTCTGACAAAGCCAAAGTAAAAATAGATATGATTAAAAGAGACAGGGAAAGTAATTACATCCTGAGAAAAGGCAGCGTAGACAATGAGGAAATAACTGTATTCAATATGTATGCAACAAATGATATAGCATCCAAATTCCTAAAGGAGAAACTGGCAGAGCTCAAGAAGGAAATAGATAGTAAAACCATAATAGTGGGGGATCTAAATATCCCTCTTACAGATATAGATAAATGAAACCAAAAAATAAATAAGAAAGATATAAGAGAGGTGAATGAAATCCTGGAAAATTTAGATTTAATAGTTATGTGGAGAAAAATAAATAGGGAAAAAGGAATACACCTACTTTTCAGCTGCAAATAGTACATTCAGAAAGATTGACCATGTACTATGGCATAGAATCATTGCAAACAAATTCAACAGAGCAGAACATAATAATTAGTAAGGACACATGGACAGGCAAATCAAAAACTAATTGGAAATTAAATAATATGATTCTCCAAAGCCAGTTAATTAAAGAAGAAATCATAGAAACTATCAGTGATTTCATTGAAGAGAATGACAATGATGAGACATCCTACCAAATTTTGTGGCATGCAGCTGAGGCAGTACTTAGGGGGAAATTTATATCTTTGAGTGCATGTATTAAATTAGAGAGGGCAAAGATCAATGAACTGGACATGCAACTTAAAAAACTAGTAAGAGAACAAATTAAAAATCCCTAGCTAAAGACCAAATTAGAGATTATGAAAATTAAAGGAGAAATCAATAAAATTAAAATTAAAGAACTATTGAATTAATAAATAAGACTAGAAGCTGGTATTTTGAAAAAACAAACAAAATTGACACAGTACTGGTCAATCTAATTTAAAAAGGAAAGGAGAAAACCAAACCATCCATATTAAAGATGAAAAAGGAGACCTCAGCTCTAATGAAGAGGAAATTCAAGGCAATCATTAAAAACTATTTTGCCCAATTATATGGCAACAAATATAGCAATATAGGTGAGATGGAAGAATATTTACAAAAATATAAATTGCCTAGATTAACAGTAGAAGAAATAGAATACTTAAATAATCCCATATCAGAAAAAGAAATTGAACATGCCAACAAAGAACTCCCTAAGAAAAAATCCCCAGTTCCAGATGGATTCACAAGTGAATTCTATCAAACCTTCAGAGAATAATGAATTCCAATACTATACAAACTATTTGAAATAATGAGCAAAGAAGGAGTTCTACCAAACTCCTTTTATGATACAAATATTTTACTGATCCCAAAAAGTAGATCAAAAAGCGAAAGAAATCTACAGGCCAATCTCCTTAATGATCATAGATGCAAAAATCTTAAATAGAATACTAGCAAAAAGACTCCAGCAAGTGATCAAGAGGGATATCCATCACGATCAGGTGGGATTTGTATCAGGAATGCAAGGATGGTTCAAAATCAGGAAAACCATCCACAAAATTGACCATATCAACAAGCATACCAACAAAAACCACATGATTATCTAAATAGATGCTGAAAAAGCCTTTGACAAAATACAACACCCATTTCTACTGAGAAACACTAGAAAGTATAGGAATAGAAGGACCTTTCCTAAAAATAATAAACAGTATATATCTAAAACCATCAACAAGCATCATATGTAATGTGGATAAATTAGAAGCCTTCCTAATAAGATCAGGCATGAAACAAGGATGCCCACATTCACCTCTATTATTTAACATTGTACTAGAAACACTAGGAGTAGCAATTAGAGAAGAAAAAGAAATTGAAGGTATTAAAATTGGCAATGAGGAGACTAAGCTATCACTCTTTACAGATGAGATGATAGTCTACTTAAAAAATCCTAGAGAATCAACTAAAAAGCTAATAGAAATAATGAACAACTTTAGCAAAGTTGCAGGATACAAAATAAATGCACATAAATCATCAGCATTTCTATATATTTCCAGCATATCACAGCAGCAAGAGGTAGAAAGAGAAACATCATTTAAAATCACCCTTGACAGTATAAAATATTTAGGAATCTATCTACCAAAACAAACACAGGAATTATACGAACATAATTATAAAACACTTTCCAAAAAATTAAAACTAGATCTAAACATTTGGGAAAAGATTGATTGCTCATGGGTAGGACAAGCTAACATAATAAAAATGACCATTCTATCCAAATTAATTTACCTATTTACCGCCATACCTATCAAACAACCAAAGAACTTTTTACTGAATTAAAAAAAAAAACTATAGCAAAGTTCATTTGGAAGAACAAAAGATCAAGAATATCAAGGGAAATAATGAAAAAAATGTGAAGGAAGGTGGTGTAGCAGTACCAGATATTAACCTATACTATAAATCAGCTGTCATCAAAACAATATGGTACTGGCTAAGAAACAGAAGAGAGGTTCAGTGGAATAGACTTGGGGAAAATGATGTCAGAAAGTCAGTGTATGTTAAACCTAAAGAGCCCAACTTTTGTGACAAAAATCCACTATTTGACAAAAACTGTTGGGAAAATTGGAAAGCAATGTGGGAGAGATTAGATTTAAATCAACATCTCACACCCTACACCAAGATAAATTCAGAGGGCGTCAATGAGTTGATTATAATGAAGGAAACTATAAGTAAATTAAGTGAACACAGAATAGTATACTTGTCAGATCTATGGGAAAGGGAAGATTTTAAAACCAAGCAAGAGTTAGGAAAAATTACAAAATGTAAAATAAATTATTTTGGTTATAGAAAACTAAAAAGCTTTTGTACAAACCAAAACAATGTAGCCAAGATCAGAAGGGAAACAACAAATTGGGAAAAAATCTTTATAACAAAAAACTCTGACAAGGGTCTAATTACTCAAATATATGAAGAGCTAAATCAATTGTATAAAATATTAAGCCATTCCCCAATTGATAAATGGGCATAGGACATGAATAGGCAATTTTCAGAAAAAGAAATCAAAAGTATCAATAGGCACATTAGAAAATATTCTAAATCTCTAATAATTAGAGAAATGCAAATCAAAATAACTCTGAGGTACCACCTCACACCTAGCAGATTGGCTAAAATGATAGCAGAGGAAACACAGAAAAAATGAATGTTGGAGGGGATGTGGCAAAATTGGTATATTAATGAATTGCTGGTGGAGCTGTGAACTGATCCAACCATTCTGGATGGCAATTTGGAACTATATCCAAAGAGCTCTGAAAAACTGTCTACCCTTCCACCCAGCTATAGCATTGCTGGGTTTGTACCCCAAAGACATAATAGATAAACTGACGTACAAAAATATTTATATCCTTGCTTTTTGTGGTGGCAAAAAACTGGAAAATGAGGGTATGCCCTTTAATTGGGGAATGGCTGAAGAAATTGTGGTATATGCTGGTGATAGAATACTATTGTGTTCAAAGGAATAATAAACTAGAGGAATTCCATGTGAACTGGAAAGACATCTAGGAATTGATGCAGAGTGAAAGGAGCAGAGCCAGAAGAACATTGTTCACAGAGATTGATACACTGTGGTAAAATAGAATGTAATGGACTTCTGTACTGGCAACAAAGCAATGACCCAGGACAATTTTGAGGGATTTATGGTAAAGAACACTACTCACATTCAGAGGAAGAACTGCAGGAGTGGAAACACAGAAGAAAAACAACCACCTGAACACATGGGTTCATGTGGACATGGTTGGGGATGTAGACCCAAAACGACCACACCAATGCAACTATCAATAATATGTAAATAAGTTTTGATTGATCACACATGTTAGAACTAGTGGAAATGTGCATTGAATATGGGGGGGGTGAAGGGGAAAGTAAAAACAAGAATCTTGTAACCATGGAAAATTTTTCTAAAAAAAATATTTAAATTTTGAAAAAGATTGTATGAGAGGAGGATGCTGCACCAGGCCAGGCTCTAAGGAAGCTAGAGTGGAAGGACATTGTATGGAGAGAAATTCACTCCTTTAATGACCATTTAGTGAAGACTGGCTAACCATTGTGGTAAATTCATTTACATCCATTGAATGACAAAATGATTATTAAGATGGCTTCAATGGCTAATAAATGTTGAATATCAAATATACAGAAACATGGAATGATTTCTATGAACTGATGCAGAAAAGAGTGAGCAGAACCAAGAAAACAATATACATAATGACTACAATAAAGGAAATAATAACCACACACAAACAATAATCAAAAGTGAATATTGCAAAATTACAAACAAAAAATGTGGCTCCAAGAATTAATTCATGCCATAAATGCAGAGTTCATCCAAAATTAGTGAAACCATTAACATAATAGACTTTATATATGATTATGTCCTGTTAGGATTAAAATTAATGGTTTGACTAAAATATGAGAGAATGTGGTTGCCAAAATTATAACTCAAGTTATAAATTACTTTTAGCAGCTTTATTTACAAAATGGATGGAAAAAGTAAGCTATAGAAATGTGAAAGAGGGCAGAGTGAAACGTCTGGTTTATCACTCTTAATGTTTTCTCCAGCCCCTTGTTCTACTCTGGCAGGGATCCAGAAGCTTCAGATGGAGGATCCAGAGGTAAATTAAGCAAGGATTTGACCCACTTTGCTTCTTCCAAGAGGCTGGCCTATCTCGGGGTTAATCTCTCTGGAAGTCAGGAAAGGAAGGTCAGCTTTTTTCACTCACCAATGCAAAGTCCAAGGAGAGAAGATCCAAATGCAGGCTTACCAAATACCCAGGTCCATGCTGAAGAAGATGATCCTCCACCAGCCTTCATACCCTTGAAAAAGCTTGAAGACTGACTCATAGGAAGTTGCAGCCACTTTTAAAGTCCCTTCTTTTCATCACTTCCTAATCCTTCCTACACTTTATACACTTTTAGCAATTGCGGTCTATAGCTTTGCTTAGGATTGCCCACAAGACAGTCAGACATTTCTGAGTTGTCACCCACTTTAGCACGTGGATTGTGGACTTCCTGCACTTAGGCTCTATGTAGGGTGTATATATTTCTGATGAATAAATTTAAAAATAGGCGAGGGGAGTGTTAATCCCATCTTCGCAATCAATAGATGAAAATAAAATGTTTTGACAACTCTTTACTGATCATAAGAAAATATAAAATATATTCAAAATAGAATTCTGTAAGGTTAAGTGCTGAGGAAGGCCATTTTTTCAAATGGAATGCTACATGAATAAAAGACAAGAATGTAGGTTGGAGAGACAGCAAAGGACCATGGGAGAATAGAACCCTGGAGGAAGGGCTTTTTGGGAGGGAAGCTAAAGGAGGGTGGAAGGGAAGGAGCTTTCTCTCAACCTTGGAGAGCAAAAACTGAGGGTTTACTGGACTCTTGTGATCTTCCTGAAAGCTGTGATTACTGCCAGTGGCCATTGACAAAGCTGTGATCATGAACACTTGATCCCCTGAGGGGAATCAGACTTCTGACTTGGGAGTGAATCCCCTCAACTCCCCAAATCCTCACCTTACCTTCTCAAGAGACCCCAACTTAACAATTATAAGATAGACAATAGAATAGAAGTAGATCTACTTGGGTTGGTAAGGAGAACCTGAGGGTAGAGCCATTACAGACTCCCCATCAGGGAAGGACCTTAAGGCAAAGATCAATAGGGTTCCCTGATTCTCTCTATCCATCAACCCCCTCAACTATATCCATCAATTATAATAAATATAATCTCCAGTCAGATAAGAGGACTTAAATGAAATCATCTTAAGGGCAAAGAGGGGAAGGGAGTCTGCATGCAGTTAAGTAACTAGGACTATCAAAAAGGCAAGACCCCTGTGGTGCTGTGGCTTACAAGGAGGAGGCTTGTGTTTACCAGGACCCAGGCAACTCAGACCAGGGTTCCTACCTACCTCACCCTTTACAGTAGCCTTTCCTCTGTCCCTTGAGGCTGGCTCTCCCTTCCAACTTGCCACCATTTTTGGAGAATCCCCTTAGTTTATAAAGTAAAAGGTGCCCATTGAGAGGGAAGTTGAGAGTTATCTATCCACTGGCCATTACTCCTTGCCTTCTCTCTCCTCTCCAAAATTAGCCACTAATTACAATTCATATAAATAAAATTGAAAATTGAGTGTAAATATTATAAAGGTAGCATAGAGCATAGATGGCTGGACTTCAGTATAACAAAATGAGGTCAAATCTTTCTTCAGGTTTTAGTTGTGTGATCCTGAATAAGTCACTTAAATTCTCCCAACCACAATTTCTTCAACTATAAATTTAAAATAATATTAATCCTTACCTCAAATAATTTTCTTTATAAATCTAATATTTTAATATTACTACTTTAATATTAAAGAAGAATATTGAGAATAAACTAATTTACTGATAACTACTGGATGTGGAAATCTAGCAGTAATTTGTATCTCTTTTTTTGGCACCTCAAGACAACCTTTGGATTTTAAAGCGAGAGATCTTACTTCGGAACCTCTAGATCATATCTCTCTTAAATGATAGATAGAGTCCACTCTATAATGCTGAGAGACATTGTATTGGTGCTACGCACCCATTCTAAGGACTGTGTGGTGACTCTCTTGGTGTCTGGAAGACCTACCTCTTGTCAGGATCAAGGTCATAGTCAGCCAAATTGGAGGGGCTTAGGAAAGGGATGTCACTAAGGTTTTTTTGCAGGAAATCTAGAGTAAGAAGGTTTGTGTAGGCCTGCATTCTGGTTGTTAGTTCTCAGCCCATTTCTCAGAGGAGGCTGCTGAGGAAACAACTAGTCACATGGCCAATGCTCTCTATTTCTCTGGCCTCCTTTTTATTATTTAATAAATAATTATAAATTAAGATAACATAAATCCCATATCCCTATGATGCTGTAATTTTGGGAAGAGCTAAGGTAATAATAATTCCAGCTATTATTGAAACATGTAAATAAAGAGAAACAATCAAGATATAGTTTTATATATACATATATATTTTTTATCAAAAGATGCTGTCTCAAGTAGGGGACGGGAAAGAATATGTTATCTTGGTATTTTTAAGTAACAAATAAGTTTAAAAAGAAAAGAAAAAGACAGGATTTGTCTTATCCTCAGATACAAATTGTTTTACTTCCATCTATAAAAGCAAGTTGCAATTTGAATTCTATTCCAGCCGCACTTCAACTGCTTCATGTTTTTAGTGTTCTAATAAACATCTTCATTTTTATTTCCTGAGTTTACCCTAATGTATCAGGGATAGGTCTGAACCAAAATTTCTTTTTAACAAATGCTTACATATTTAGAATGACCTAAATGGCAAAAAGATGATACAAGGAGTCCAAAAGGGAGGTGTAATGATTCACATTTGAAAGATAACACAATCCGATCATTTGATCTAATTAATATAATTTATCAAAAAACATGTAAGTTTCTAGCAAATGATGATCTTAAAAGAGAGTCAGAAATCTTTTTATCCCTAACCAGTTAAGCAACTAGATTATAATAAATGGAAGTAGCAGCTAAATTATACATGTGGAAAGAATTTAGGTTCTTACTTCTTGTTTCAGATGCCAGATACAGGAGGAAGGGAATCCAATAGCCAATGAATGGGATGGAATATCTCTGACACAATGGCAAAACCTTGAGAAAGTGCCTCAGCGACTCCAAAAGAATGAAGCATAT
The DNA here is from genome assembly GCF_016433145.1 of Gracilinanus agilis. Taxonomy (NCBI): domain Eukaryota; kingdom Metazoa; phylum Chordata; class Mammalia; order Didelphimorphia; family Didelphidae; genus Gracilinanus; species Gracilinanus agilis. The sequence goes on from NC_058131.1 coordinate 435,178,739, forward strand.
CTGAAATCATAGAGTTGATGTGATTTGAGTTAGGCAACATCTGTGTCTAGGCACTACCTTACTCTTTCTTGACTTTGTTTACCTCCCAAATCCCCCTTTCCTCAAAAACACTATAATTATGGTGCTGCTACAGCCTGTCTTTGAACAATCAAGTCTAGGGTTTCTCAGTTCCATTTGCATGTTCTTCTTTCAGAAAATAAGTGCTATTGTTATTGCAACAATGGAACTCAGTTTACCTCTGTCAGTTATTTTGGATCACTAAGAATCAGGTTCATTAACATATATTATAAAGAAAGCTTCAGTTAGTTGCATGATTTTCCTTGTAAATAAATGGCCCCACTGGAGTCAAATAGAAAGGAAATTAAACTCTTTTGACAGCTGAGTTAGTTCCTTATGGTTCAACTCCTGACTATGAAATCAGTGATAGTAACAGAAGCATTAATAACATTGATTTCCTAGGAGGTCCTGCAAATCTCAGCATTGTGGGAATCCTGTCCTCTCCTAATCTCATTGATCATTTTTGCCTCCAGAAAGATAATTCTCCACTCTTTCTAGGAGGAAGGCTGGGAACCTCTATCTTTTCAATTTTAGATGGTCATATTAAAACCACAGATCCTGACCTTCAATGACCCAAAACAGATCATCAAAGTTCTCTATCATTAAAAAAATTTGCTCCTGGAAAAATTGCTATAGATTAGCTATTCTGTTGAGATGTATGTTTTTGGACATAAATAATAAGGGGAATTATTTTGTCCATGCATATTTAATACAATATACATTTTTTCTTTTTTTTTTTGTTGTGGGAGGGAGAGAAAACAAATACCCTTGTATATTTTAAAGTGCTTTTAAAGTCATGAAATCTGTTTCCAGAATCCTCATGTATTTCTTTTTTCTTTCTGTGTGATCTCCATAATCACTGATGAAAATATTGCTTCTTTTTACTTTCATTTTATCCTTGTCTAATTTCTCCACATTCTTCCCCTTTTGATTCCTGAATTTTTCCATGTTTGTATCCCCTTACAATAATATAAAAATCCCAAATTCCCCTTTAAGTAAATTATCACTTTAGTACAATGTTAAATAATAGAGGTGATAAGGGGCCACCTTGCTTCACTTATGGTCTTATTGGGAGAGCTTCTAATTTATTCCCATTGCAGATGATGCTTGCTGATGGCTTCAAATATATACTGCTTATTGTTTTTAGGGAAGGCCCATCTATTCCTATTGTAATAGGTAACCTCTGGGAAGAAGATTGAAACCAACTTGAGTAACAGATCATTGGTTATAGAGTTTACAATTTACCCAGATGACATGAGACAGGGGCAAAAGACAGTTGACACCCTGCTATAAAAACCCAGGGGCTGAGCAGCTCAGGGTCTCATTTTTGAGAAGGGATTTCCTGAGAGGGTACTGGGTGGTGAGGGTGGATAGGCCTATAGATCTGCATATTCAGCACCTGTACCTTATTGCCTCAAGCAATCAATTAACCTGTTACTGAAAAAGGCTGAGAGATAAACATCAACATCTGCTAACAAGAAGAATATCTGGGGGGTAGTTGGGTAGCTCAGTGGATTGAAAGTCAGGCCTAGAGACTGGAGGTCCTAGGTTCAAATTTGGCCTCAGACACGTCCCAGCTGTGTGACCCTGGGCAAATCACTTGATTCCCATTGCCTACCCTTACCACTCTTCCATCTGGAGCCAATACACAGAAGTAAAGGGTTTTTTAAAAAAGCAGAATATCACAATCCTTTCCTTTCACCTGGTCTAGATCAAGGCCAGGTCTGACCAGGGTCTGTGAGGGAGAGAAGCATACCCAGCCAGCTGCCAACTGTTACTCATTGATTAGCCTATTCTAATTCCCATAGATTCAGCATAGCCATCCCCAACACCATTTTCCATATCCTGAACCCTACCCCTTAGAGGTTTCAGCATTAAACCCTTTGAAACATATTTCAAGTGAAGACTGGTATCATTCCAAGAGCAAGTGAATAATTACTGCCAAAGGGGAAAGGAAATTTTATCTAAATCACAGTCATTAGGCTTTATCCAATCCAATACCAATAACTATCCTTGTTACAAACCTTTATCCTCTAACCCAACACCAAACCAAATAACCAGAAGAGCTGTGTAGAACAATATACAGCTTCTCACTGTATAACTTTGGCTTGGGCACTGTTTGTGGGATCAAGTGCTTAGCTGAGCTGAAGAGTCATAAGCCCTGGTGGTATCAGCAAACCTTAGTGGCAACTCAGGCATCCCTATCCACACTTAGCCTATATCCATTTACCATCTAGGGATCTTGGGCCAGCATATCAGGCCCATCTTACAAAAGTGCCATACCACCCTTTATAACACTATACTTTCTAGTGTTTTCAATAGGAATGAGTGTTATTTTTTGTCAAAGGCTTTTCCTGCATCTGTTGAGAAAATCATTTGATTCCTGATGGTTTGGTTGCTGATGTGGTCAATTATAAGGATGGTTTTCTCAATATTAAACTATTCCTCGTATCAATCCCATCTGGTCATAGTGAATAATACTCATGATAACTTGCTATAGTTTTTTTTTTTTGCTAATATTTGATTTAAGATTTTTGCATCTATGTTCATTAAGGAAATTGGTCTGTAGTTTTCTTACTCTGTTTTTGGTCTGCCTGGCTTTGGAATCAGTACCATATTTGTATCATAAAAGGAATTTGGTAAAACATCAATGGCAAAATTTTGATTCAAATGAGAAGCTAGGGAGAAAGCACCCCACTAAGGTAGCTGCCTGACACATAGAGGTTAAACCCAGTTTTTTAAAAGTTTTCCCCAGAAATACTCAACACACTATTTGACTTTCCTAAACAATACGTTTCCATGTGCTCCGTGCATCTGAAAAGGATAAATGGTACAGTTGTGTCTATGCCTCATACTTTACAACTTCAGAGAAATGAGAGTCACCATGTATAAAATAAACAAACCATTAAAAATACATCTCCTCTCTGTGCCCTTGGGTATCAGAAATAGGAAAGAACAGCTGAGAAAAATGAAATTAAGATAGAAAAATGTTCACTCGAATTTCAGAGAAAATTCTCTAGATCTCTTTATCATCTCTGATAATCTGATAAGGACAGTTTAGTTGAGAAGGAAATAACGGGATACTGGAGTTGTCTTGTAGCTCATGCTTCCAGCTCTGGCTCCAGGAGCATATATATTTCAAGACTCATTTCACACACAAACCCCACCCCCCACCGAAACTTTGCAGATGTGCAAAAGTTATAAATTATGTCATATCAAAACACAAAAGGTCTCATTGGCTTCAGAACAGACCAAGGCCAAGGCTGAATTTTGACTAGGTTCTCATCAGAAAGTTAAGTTGGGGAATATTTTTTTCTCAGGGTTGAATTGTCCCTGCTAAGGTTTTGGCCTTGGCTATACCAGGCAGCTGCATTCCTGGCCAAAGGGGGAGAGTGTTAACCTTTTAAATGCTAGGCTGCTAGGAACCTTAAGCTCTTCAATAAGGCCACAATACTTTTCAACAAGAAATCACAAGGATCACAAAAGGGGTCAAAAGAGGAGTCTGAGATTTTTATCTATTTAAGATTCTGTTTCTCCTATTGGTTTCCCACAGAAAATCACAGACATTTAGTGAAAATAAAATTGTCAGCCTCACTCACCACCTGTTATTGTAACTGGGCTCCTTGTGCTGCACATTCTTGACTTCCCTCTCTGTCATTCTCCACAAGGCCTCTTTGAAGGAGAAGGTGTTAGGGTTCAAAATGGGTGGCCTCCAGAGGAACACATGAGACAATGCAATCAAAGCAGGAGAAAGCTTTATTGCCAGTACGCACTGGGGAAACTCAGCAAAGAGAGTCCCAAGGAGGCATTCAGAATAAGGAATATATATATATATATATATATATATATATATGTTTCTGGGATATAGATGTCTTTGTCTTAGGGTTAGCTAATAGCTAGACAGAGGGAGTAGGGATGCTTCTAGGTGCCACAGGATATGATTCTTAATCTTCAAGGCTGTTCTGTCTAGGAATCTTCAAGGCTGTTTCATCTAGGGGCCCTGGGGCTTTCAGCCAGGAGTTGTCCCTGGGACTGTGAGTCAGAGCCGGTGAGTGTGAGCCGGGCATGACGTTATCCAAAAAATCCCCTGCTTAATTGCTAAGTTTAGCTTTTTGGCTATAATATTCTTATAAGCTAATATTTCTATAAGCTTTTTTGGCTATAACATTCCTCCCTTTTTCGTTTTGCTTACTGAGGAATCTTCCTCAGGGCCAAAGAATAAGTCCAACATTCCCTACTTTTCCTTTTGATCGTAAGGAATCATCCTCAGGTGGTCCCTTAAAGATTAGTGTCAACACACATTGTATTAAGGGTGGGGGTTATCTGGTAATACTGACACAGGGCCATAAGCTGAACGGTGTTAATTCATTCCTTTCCAAAACTGCTGGTTAAGAATAAGGGGAAGGGTACATAGTGGAAACAAAAGGGATTTTCCAGCCTCTAGTTTGCCTGAAAAAAAGTTTTCTCTAAGGTGATACACTGTTTTATGCTGTCTCTGGGGTACAACGTCCCACAAGGTCTCATGCTGTCCCCCTCCCCTCCTCCAAAAGTCTAAGGGAAGAGGGCCCATGTTTTCAATCTTCTGTAGCTTCTTCAAGCTGAAAAGGGGCGTAGAGTCTCTGAGAGGGGAGGACAGGAGGAGGAGCTACGGGCACAGGGTCTTCAGGCGCCTCTGCATCAACTGCCAGGGTCCTGAAGGCTTGGAGACCAGAGACCGTTTCCCCAGACTGACAGACAGGTCACAAGGGCGAGCATCTTAGAACCTAGGACTGGGGCAAAAAACTAGAACACCAGAGATACAGAGAGAAAATTAGCACAATAGAAACTGATATTAAACATTAACAGTTAGCCAACAGATTTTATTCCCAGAAATCTTCCTCTGACAGGAATTGAACTATTTAGGAATTTTTGATCCCTAAGTTGTTTGCAGAGTTGGCATGTGATGTTTCTGCTAAAAAATATCCTTTCATAAAGCCCACATTAATATGGCATCTATAACTACTTGAATAACAATACTTTACAGATAAATTTCTTTATCCCAGATTCTGGAGGAAATCCAGAAAGTTTTGGGTTATATTTCCAAGCTCAAAATCCTACTTCAGTTGTGGTAAATTAAGGCTGCAAGCTACAAGTCATCTATCACTAAACTTCACTCACTTCTCAAAGTGTGTTCCCTAACAATTTGATAATTTTCAATTATTAACCTAATAGGTTGTTTGAGGAGATGGAAACATTAATTCACAACTTGCATTAAGTGCTGATTATGGGAACTTGCTCCAAAAAGGGAAGGCAGGTAGGAAAAACATTCCCTCACGTCTCAAAGGACGCATAGTGAGGGGCTCCATGTACAGGCCAAAGCTGTCACTGGCTCATGCCATCCTTGTGTCACTCAAGGAGTAGTAGCCTAGATGGTCAGAAGAGTTCCAGTCCAGGTTGAGCCCTAGAATTGCCTCTCCTAAGCATCACAGAACATTCTCTGTCTTTAGTACTATTTCACCACTGGATCTCTGAAGTCTTCTCCTTCCTTAAAAGACAAGTCTTTCCCATTACAGCTCAGAGAAATTCTGCTAAGCAGCAGTCTGGAAACAATTTCCATACCCTCAAACAAGCCTTTCACATCCCTACCAGGCTGATAACTTAGTTATTCTTACATATTCTGGCAATAACTAACATATCACACTCCAGTCACAAAACCTGAATTAAGGAACAGGAGTGCTGGATTGAGTAGTTCTATAGTAAATATAAATCAGGGCTGTTATCTTCTCCTTCTTTTCCCTCAAAAATCCTCTGCTTACCACAACTTTCATTTACCCATCTCAAATCTGCATACTCAAGGTGTTAGGTCAAGGCTTTCTTTCCTCTCTTTTTTTTTTCAAACACAATACAACTCTTCACTTTTTCTAACTCTCTGTTGTCATCATAAAAAAATAAACATACCAACACTTAAAGCACATGTTTTAGCAAGAATTTACATAAACGTCACATTTAAAAGAATATCATAAAGCATGTAGTATTACAGGGTCTATTTCCAATTAAAACCTTTTAAGCACTACAACCTTAAAGCAAGCCTTTTGACAAGCAGGCTGCTTATCATACACTGAGATGAAAATCATTTATGATCATTTTAAACCCCCCAAAAAAACATTTTTGATCAATGTAAACACTCAAACCTATTATATTCTGTTTAACCTCTTATGATGGAAAGATAAATAAGGAGGAAAACAGTCTTCTTGAGATTAACATGGGCATTATGCAGAGATGGCAGGGACCCTGCACCCCTTAACTCAGGCAGGCTGTGGGCAGGGAAACTCCCTTTCCCCTGTAACAAAAGAGATACACCTCTGGCCACAGCGTGATAACCTAAACCCCAAGGATCCCAGACAGACCCCCCACTCACCAAACACCCAAGTACAAGGAGTCATGTCCACACTTTTGAAAAGGGGGCCTGGGGACAACCCCTGATAGTTGCTTCACTCGTGCTGCCAGGCTGTGCTGTGGAGGAAAACCCCCCAGGGCCGCTCCGCCCATGCTATCCCACTTGCCACGGATCCCATCTTAGCAATAAATCTTTCACACTTCTAAGCCTGGAGTCCTTCCCCCTCCCCAACTCAGGGGCTCACCATTTGCATCTCTATAACAATTACACTGCTAAACAAAAATAACTCGTTTTACAAGATATCCAGGACTTCTCTATCAATTTTTTACTTGCTTGAACATCTCCTTAAACCCTCTGAAGTATATAATTAAAATATGTTTAGCTTTAAATTCTTTAAAATCCCACTTATGTACTGTGTTGCTATATCTGTTCCCAAGTATCGAAGTGGAACAATTAAAAGTATTTTTCCCTTCACCAAGTAAGATCACTTTAAAATTTAAAATTTAGCATGTACCAAACCTTCATAATAAATTATTTTTAACAAAGTTCAGTTTGAACTCCACAACTACCAAACAACTTTAAGTCCTCTAGTAACCTTTCAGTATGTAACAACTGAATTTCAAAGCTATTTACTCTTATTCCTTTCATACCTCTGTTCAAAACAGAATAGAACCTCCAGTTTAGCTTCCTGTACCTCAAAGCATATTAAATTTCATCAATATTATTCTGATTTACACCTATTACTTCTTTAGCAATTACTCTTATTTCTTCAGGCTTCTCCTCCTTTATCACCATTATTGCAAAAGGAGGAAAGGTACTATATTTAATTGCATTAAATCTGATTAGCTCCTTAAGTTGGTCAAATTTTCTCTTGTTACTTTCATACAGTTTGCATATCATACAACCTTAACGTCTTCGGGTGGAAAACTTACTTCTCTTTATAGCCCAAATTGCATACATATTCTGTATTCATTCATCATTACTTTCTAGCAATTCGAGTCCAAATACATGTTAATCTCTAAATCACAAGTTCCCTCTTATACATTGTACACCTTTTAAAAACAGTTCATACAAGCCTAATCAAATATAACACTGTTTAGAAATTCCACCTTTTCCAAATTTTAGTACCTGTATTATTAAATCTAACTTCTTGTGTGTCATATGATTACTTGTTGTTAGTTCTGACAGCACATATATTAAAAGACATCTCATTTTGAAAAATCCCAAATTTAAATTCTAGAATAAGTTCACCATTATAGCTTTTTCTGAGTGATTTTCACATTTACAAAGTAGCCAGCACAATTTCTGACCTCATAGAATAAACATTCCCTCTTTGTGTCAGACTGGCTATTAACCACATTTAGACAATTCTCAATTCACTGAAACCAAGGCTTAACAAACTTCTAACCATAAGTTGTTTTTTTGTTTGTTTGTTTGTTTTTTTCAATAAAATCTGGGTAATATTTCACATTTGACTGATAGTTACCACAATAAGTAAAATTACATTGTACCATATCAACATCATTAGCAATCCTCAATCCTTAAAATCAAATCTTAAGTGAAACTGCTTTCAATTGTGGAGTAAGATCTCCCCCTTTTTTTCTCTGAATTTTTCTCTTTTTCACTCCCTTGGGAGTCCATCCAAAGGAAGAAAGAGGAAAAATCAGTTCTTTAGGATCCATGCTTAAAAAGAAATATTTGCAGTGAGAAAGCACACTGTCCCTTTCACTGAGGGTACTCAGGTACAGCGATCAGCCAACTGACTGGCTGAGCTGACTTCCTTGCCCCCTAACTTTCCCTGTGCTTTACACTCCAATTGATCTTACCTGTCTCTTTTTTTTTTTTTGGCTGTGATGTAACAAATGCTTCTTGCAGCACCTAAATAAATTGCTCTCTGTTTCTAGTGGGGGTTGAAAGTGAGCTGTTCTTAGGCTGGCTGCATTTCTTAAGGAAAGAGCTTTGAACTTACAGATCCCCTCCTATTCAGATGTTAAAATCTGCCACCTGGTCTGGGAGATGGGGGAAGGGAATGTTTGCAGTTTTCCCTCTGAATTAGCAAAGACACAGACCCAGCCAGTACTGATGAATTAGGGGACCTCTGAGCTGGAGCTGGGTTTTTGGGGTTGGGTAACCGGAACCTGGGAGGGTGTAACCATTCCCTTGCTGGGATTAGACCCTTCCACAACCTTAAGAAGCCAGGGTGGAGGATTCAGGACTAAATCCTGCCAGGTTAAAATGTATGGCATTTGGTCTGGGTGTCCCTCACAACCCCAGAGTGAAACCCGACTGTGGATGCTAGAAATAACAGACTGTTGCCAAGTCCCACCACGGGGCCATCCAACCCCAAAGGCAGGCCATTCCAAATTACAAAAGGTCTGCAACTTCCCCTTTTTTACTGAAAAGCCTAATGCACATGCACAGGTTTTGAAATCTGAATAATGACTTAGGACCAAGTCCAGGGGGGTTGAGTGACTCTGGCCCAACTTTGACCAATCAACAAAACACAGAAAAAGGACAATACAAAAGACAGACAAACAGAATGAAAAACAAAAAATTCTCTTTGTAGATCCAAACAAAATTTGAGTCGGGGATGGAGCCTGCTCGGGGCTCCATCCCACTCTCCCGGGTGTCCTTCCAAAAAAAAAAAAAAAAACCAGCATCCTGCTGCTGCCCACGACGCGTCCGTCATGGGACTTCTCTGGGAAAGTTCCACCAAAATACCCCTGGCTTCCTGGAACTGTTCCCCCAGGGAATCAAACCCTGACCTTCCCTCCCTCTCTTGCTGAGGGAGTGACCTGCACTCACTTACACTGAGCAACTTCCTTGTGCGTTTCCTTATCCCGAGAACAGAGACTTCCTGCGCTCTATCCCTACACCGAGCGACTTCCCTCCCTCTCTTCCCTGAGGGAGTGCCCTGACCTTCCCCCTCCCTCACGCTGGGAGAGGAGCTTAAAGGGACTCCAACCCTTTAAAGTTACGATCCGGATTTTTTTTTTTTCCTGTCTCCACGGTTTCCAACGACTTCCCCCACCCTCTATTCGAAGCGCTTCCCGGTTTTACCGGCCTATCTCCTCGCGGAGAATAGGAACCGCGGCGTGGACTGGTTCAACAATCAGAAACAGGTGGAAATTCGGACACAAAGCCGCCGAGGGGGGGGTTACCCTCCCCCCAGAACGGGGGGGGGGGCTGGAGCTTAGCAGATAGGACGGCTTCTATAAACCCGAAGCAGGTATCGTCCACTTAGCCATATGCCCATCAGGAGTCCTCAGTTTCCCCATCAAATACACAGTCACACACCATTCACACACCATTCATTGCTCACCTCTGGAAGTTGTCATGAAACCTAGGAGAGAACTTTCTCTGTCTCAGTGGTCCCCAGGGTGTCACACACCATCCCGGAATGAGCCCCCATATATTAGGGTTCAAAATGGGTGGCCTCCAGAGGAACACATGAGACAATGCAATCAAAGCAGGAGAAAGCTTTATTGCCAGTACGCACTGGAGAAACTCAGCAAAAAGAGTCCCAAGGGGGCATTCAGAATAAGGAATATATATATATATATATGTATGTATGTTTCTGGGATATAGATGCCTTTGTCTTAGGGTTAGCTAATAGCTAGACAGAGGGAGTAGGGATGCTTCCAGGTGCCACAGGATATGATTCTTAATCTTCAAGGCTGTTCTGTCTAGGAATCTTCAAGGCTGTTTCATCTAGGGGCCCTAGGGCTTCCAGCCAGGAGTTGTCCCTGGGACTGTGAGTCAGAGAGATAACTGCCCTGCTTGAGTCGGGCATGACGTTATCCAAAAAAATCCCCTGCTTAATTGCCAAGTTTAGCTTTTTGGCTATAATATTCTTATAAGCTATAAGCTATAATATTTCTATAAGCTTTTTTGGCTATAACAAAGGTTTATATCTGGTCTCTCACTCTTCTCCCTCACTGTGTCTTGCACAGTAATACATTGCTGCGTCCTCGGCTTTCAGGGAATTCATCTGCAGGTGCAGCAGGCTGTTGCCATTGTCCCTGAAGATGGTGAATCGGCCTTTCACAGAGTCTGCATAGCTTGTGCTACTTCCATCATAATAAATGTATGAGACCCACTCCAGCCCCTTCCAAACCCAATTCAGGTAATAGCTGCTGAAGGTGAATCCAAAAGCTTTGCAGGAGAGTTTCAGGGATCCTCCATGCTGTCTCACATCTCCCCCCAGACTCCACTAGCTGAATATCACAATGGACACCTGCAGGCAAAGAGTCATTAGAGACAATAGACACTATCTATCACTTCAAAGACTTGCTTTCCTCCTCCAAACACAAAGTAACAAAAATTAAAACTACCTTGTAAAATAGCCAGAATGAAAATTCCTTTTAGTCCAAATCCCATGGTTTAGGCTGTACAGTGTCAGTCCTTAGGAGGGAAAGGCCACATGAGAAGAAGCTCCTCTCCCAGGTTTTGTGCTGGGTTCATGCCTAGAAGGAGGAACCCAATTTGCATGTCTTCCTCTGTTTAATAGGAAGAAGAGCAGCTGCCTCCCACTGTAATGATTCCCCTCCCAGATCTGCAGAAGCATGAATCTCCCCATTGAATGTTCTAAAGCTCTGAGGAAGGCTGGTGACTCTAAGAATCCAAGAGTCATTGCTATCCTCCATCACTCAGTCTGATCCATTCTCAATACCAAAAGAATGTTCATTAGTTCTTTCTCTGCTCCTGATGTTTTCTCAATTGGTCCCAGGACTATTTCTGATTAGAAATGTACCTCACCCTTTATTTCATTTCTGATCTTCAGTAGAGGCTGAATTGACCTCATGATTTCATTTATTCTTTTTAGAATTTCTGTGTCTGCTCCTAGTTGTCTCTGCTTATTTATGGTGCCACATTTTGCTTATTCTCTTTGTAATTGAATTTCATGTGGCTTATTGATCAATCTGAAATGACTAACTATATAGAGTGAGGGGAAAATAAAATTTATCTGGAAGAACTGAGAAGAATCTCTAGGGAAATATCAGGCAAAATAAGAAGTAAATGAGACTACTAGTAGTAGACTTCAAATTATATTACCAAATAGAGATCAAAGTCATTTGATAATGTTTAAAAAATAGGAAAATTTGATAAATCTAGGTGTTAGTAAATTACAAAATAGCATAGAGTTCAGTCAAATTAAAGACTCAAACTTCTACAGTAAAGACTCACTATTTGATAAAAATTGACTTAAAATTCTGAAACCTGATTGGGTTTTCCTATCTCACCTCGATTTCAACTGCCACTAATGGTCTTCATCCCAATATTGTTTTCCTATAGGGTTTAACATCTTCCTTTTTTCTGACTTGAACCAGGTTGTTACTTCTTAGGCAGCTTCGTGGTCCTCGACTCCCAGGGGTTTACCAGGTTCTGGATACCCAATTAGCTTTAACCCTCCTACAACTCATAACTTCTAAAGCAATGTGATACAAGTAACCTTAGTTTTTCCAAAGCAGAGATCATGAGGCCCATATCTTTTAAAAATCTTCAGTTCATGGACACCCTGCTAGTTTCCAGTTCTTTGTTACAACAAGAAGGTCTACATTAACCCTGAAAGCAGGGTGGTGGGGCAGAATTTAGTCTCTGGGTAGGGGGACAGGAGATGAGATGCAATCTGGAAGGTGGCTGGGCACAGCACACAGTTTTGGAGGCAGGCATAGTACAGGGTCCCTAAAAAGTTCACCATTGCTGATCTAGATAATATGTGTGTATGTGTGTATACATACATACATATATATATATAAAGAGAGAGAGCCTTTGAAATTTAGTATATATGTATATATATACATATATACTAAATTTCAAAGGCTCTAAATCATTATTTTTAATAATGTACTTATTTCCCCCACCCAATTACATGTAAAAACAGTTTCCAATATTTTTAAAAGAATTTTTTAGTCTTGAATTCTCTTTCTTTCTCTCTCTCTTCCACCCCATATCACCAAATCTTCCACTGAGATGGTAAACAATCACATATAGCTTTTAGATGTGCCATTGTGTAAAATATTTTTATATTTTCCTGCTTTTGTGGAAGGAAAGTAAAAGAAAAAAATGAAAAAATGAAAAAATGAAAAAGTTTTCTTTGGTTTACATTCACACTCCATCAGTTCTTTCTCTGGAAGCAAATTGTTTTATTTTTGTTTTTGTCATGAGTCTTTTGGAAATCACTGTATTGCTGAAAATAGCTAAGTAATTCACAGGCATTCATTTTACACTGTTCCTATCACTGTGTATAATGTTCTCCCCAATTTGTTGTTGCCTTCTGTTCTGCTTCTTCTGTTCATGTAAGTCTTTCCAAGTTTTTTCTGATCTCCTCCTGCTTTTCATTTCTTACAAAACTATAACATTCCCTTATAGCAGTGGTTCCCAAACTTTTTTGGCCTACTGCCCCCTTTCCAGAAAAATTATTACTTAGCGCCCCTTGGAAATTATGAAACTATTTACTGAAATCAGAATAGAATGTAATACAAAAAAAAAAAAGTGTGGCCATCATTGCCTTCCTGGATTGCTGCAGCACCCACCAGGGGGCGGTAGCACCCACTTTGGGAATCACTGCCTAATAGTTATAAACTTATAGCTTACTCAGCCATTCCCCAGTAGAAGAGTATCCTTTCACTTTCCAATTCATTTCTCCACAGGGGGAAAAAAAAAGAGCTTCTTTAAATATATTTTTTTACATATGGATCCTTCCCTTTTTAGTTTTTTATCTTTTGGGGATACAGAGTAATGCATTACTGGGGCAAAGGGTAAATACTCATTTTTTTTTAGCCCTTTGGATATTATGTTCAGATTGCTCTCCAGATGGTTGAATCAGTCCTAAACTCCATAATACTACAACAGAGTCTCAACTGTCCCACATCCACTCCATGTTTTGTCATTATACTTTTCTGTCATGATAATAGATCTAATAGGTAATTTGCATTTCTCTAAATAATAGTGATACAGAGCACTTTTGCATAACTATAGAGCCCTATAATTATTTTTTTCTGAGAACTGCCTGTTTATATCCTTTGATCATATATCAATTGGTGAATGACTTGTATTCTTATATATTTGACTTATTTCCCTATGTAATAGGGCCTTTATTAGAGAGACATATACATGTTTGTACCATTATGATTATTGTGTATCATTCTCTATCCTATTTCCTCTTCTTTAATTGATGACCACCACATCCACCAAATTTTGTATCATCCCCAAACACCTTTTTTATTTTCTTTCCCCTCCTACTTTTCTGTAGATTTCTATACTGAATTGATTGTGTATGTTCTTCCCTCATTGAG